>NC_134571.1:87489146-87609146 GCF_050947875.1 Dermacentor variabilis | reverse complement strand
TTGTGTGAGCATTGTGAGCCCCCAAGTCTCGCCATGCACTGCTAACCCAGCCCTAAGATTCAATGTACTCGCCCCTGTCGCTGCATGCCTTCATTGCCTCTGCCTTCCCGACACTTGCCGTTCACCTGCGACGGCCTTCAGAAACTACAATAGGGCACGCTGCCAATGTATTGCGACCAGCGTTAGCCCTTGTTGGTGCCTCAATACCTGGCCCATACCCCGAGGGGGATTGGCCAGACTGGAATTAGCGAAAAGTACACTAAATAAAGGACGAAGAGGGGCCAAAGCAGAAAATTAAAAGAAAGAACGAAACATTAGGCAACTAAAGAATAACACATTTTTGTGAAGGCTCATTCAGAAACGTGAAAAAAGAAGAGTAACGCATACTAAGGTCGGTGCCCTAGCAGCGTAATCTTCCCGTCACTTCAATGAACTTACGCAGAACAGTAATATCAGACCCCCGGCATGTGCCTAGTTGACAAGCACCAAACGACAATATTATGGTTGGTGTTGGAATTGGAAAACCCAGATTATCAGTGTGAAATAAGAGAAATCTTTTGCGGAAGAAGGAGAAGCGGCATCAGGAATGAAATAAATTAGTGATAGTTTCTGGTTCGTTAAAAAAAAGAGCTGAGGTTAGTGAGTTACAGATAAACCAGATCTATAAAGGTAAAAATTTGTCTGGACCCTCTACTACAGAAGCTTGATAATGTCACCGTGCCATGTCGTGAAAGGCATTTGCTCGTTTTGTACGTGTTCTCGTTGTTGACTGCGGCGCTTGTGTTGAGCTGCCTGTCCTCATTTTCGTCTTTACCATAGCGTTACTATTGGCCATGAACCAACGTCAGCACGCCATGTTTCCTGTACTTTCCAACGAGAACCCTGCTCATTGGTGCCATAACGCAGCGTTTAAGCCTAACACGGTTAGGCTTACAGCGCCCGAAATGACCAGGACACGAGAAGGCATGGTACACGCAGGCGCTGTGTGCACCATGTCTTTCTGTCTACTCGTCCGTTCGTGCGCTATAAGCCTCATCATTGGTGCAGCTGCCTGGATCGACGGAGGTGGTGGCATTAGTAGGCTACAAAATAAAGGTCTTCGAGGTGCGTCTGGGGTTTAACCTGTCTGCCCAGCAAGATGCAGAATTCGTTACCCATGCAGCCACCCTCAAACAGCGTACCAGTCGGGGCCACGGCAGGTAGAGCCGGCGAATGAATGTATTTTGGCCCGCACTCAGATTGACCGGTCAAATGCGCAGGGAGAACAGATGCGGTCAAAACTGGTGGTCCTGCGGTTCATTCGGACGCATGCCTTGTGGCACTCGTCATCTGCGGTCCAAAAAGCCATGATGAAGAATGCCGTGTTTTGAGGCAACAACAGCAACAGCGCGACTGTAGTTGAACGCGCTGGCACCTGTGCTTCACGCCGGTCGGTATCCCGCAAGCGCGAGAGGGTTATTCAGAAAATGGGCTGATAGCAAGAGTGATCGAGCGTTTTTAACACACTCAGTCGCGTTTATTTTTCTTTTTTTCTTTTTGCTTGGAATCTTCTTGCGAAGCTGTATGAAAAGCTTGCACACTGTGCAGAGACTCATCAAATTACCGTTCGCGACCAGTAGTAAGGTTGATTTCGCTGCCTACCATTGCCACTGTGGCCGTCTTTGAGCAACACGGCCAATTGCTCATTAGCCTGTGGCCCTCTTGAACCTGTGACTTCTCCAACGACGAGCTTTCCCGCCTACCGTCGTTATTAAAGTGACTCTGCAGCGCTTGCAATGTAAGTGATATTTCTTTTTAGTCCGGAAAGACCTTCGGGCAGTGGCACCTTCTTGGAATGCAAACCACCTTAGCATGCATCCTATACTGGACCATTCGAACGAAAAATGGGTGAAGAAGGACAGTTCTTTCTTTGTCCTTGCTAATTACCTAAAACGTTATGCGGTCAAAACTGTTATTTTACTTTGACATTATCTCATACGTTCTTAGTCGGTTGTTTTTTTCAAACCTGGCAATTATTTTTTCGAATCGAATTCAGTTTTTATTGCTATAGCAATCATACGGACACTCAGAGTGCACTTCTGCCGTCGCAGTCGGCGTGATGTTCCAGATAAACTCCAAGGGCGATGACATGGTCGGCGCGTGCTGTGTGCCGATTGTGCGAGTGAAAGCGTGCGAGGGTGAATCGACGATGGCAGCTGAACCTAATGCGCACAAGGGAGGAAAGCGGGGAGGAAGCGTGCCGTGTTCCTTCGCACGCAAGGCACCTGGGGGAGTGGAGAGAGGGGAAGGCGTTCTACTCAAGCGGATTCTGCGTATGGCGCGACCGCGTGCGCGGGCCCTATCTTGAAAGATTTCTGCGATAAGTGCAGAGTCTAGGTGCACCAACGACTCATGGCTTCATGTGCGCTGTGTTTTCGCCTCTTAGCTGGCGTTGAAGCGAGAGGCAGCACGAAGGTCAATTCGCTCGCTGCTGCAGCCGCACTTTGTCATTTCAGCATTTTGACAACGAGTTTCTGCGGTCATTGAGTGAGATGTGCTCATGTTTGCTCGTTCACGCGTGACACTATGCTTGGTAAGTTAGTTAATAAGGAAATGTTTAAAAGATTATACGACCGATAAAACTACTATCCTTACTTTGTATAGCTGTATGCTAAATTTCTATCGCAACCGATGCTTCGCCTTTCGGGCGAAACTGCTACTTTTTTCGGCAATCCTTTATGGTGTATATAGGTATTAGCAATGTTTTGAGAAAAAGCAACCACCCTTGCACTGGTCATTGGATGTATCCTGAGCTCCCCAATCAATTAGCCCAATACTGTGTGAAAGCAACAAAACGGCAAATGGGAAACCGGCCGATAGACGGCATTTATTCGTGTAAACAGCCAAAATATAAATCATTTTGTAGGGAGCCACGTATAAAAGTCTCTCTCATTTTGTTCGGCAAGTTCTTCTGCCTATCACCACAGCACATTTGCACCGACATACAATGTACAAAATCAACCACTCTATTCTTGCTCGTAACATTTTTTTTTCGCTTCTTGCTATCGCGAGCCTATAACAGTTAAGCGGCGCGAACAACAATTTCGCAACAATGTATCGACCGAACATTCTTTTGTTAACGAGACCGTTAATTACAAGGACGATATATTAACTTCTCAAGCCCTGTTCTTCAGAGCTAGGTTATATTATTCATCATGAAGGTAACGTTTCTGTTGGCCAGTTTGGTTGTCATTTTTCTTTCAGGCAGTGTAAATAATATAATCGTATAACTCAAAGTTCACAGGTGCAAGTGTTAGCGCATTTTTTTGCTATCGTAAAGGGGGGGGGGGAGTGAATCACGTCTGAGCAAGAAAATTATGCCTTTGGATGCATTGTTAGGTTTCCATCTAAATCCTACTAGTTGTAAAGTAACAGGTATGCTGATCTAACATAATATGGTTCATCTTATTTCATTTTCCTTTTCTCTTTTCTTCTTTTAGCTCACGACAGCCTGTTGCGGCTCGTTAGCTTATTGCTTGAGTAAAATAAGAGCAATAATGAGTTCATATTTACGTAGTATATTGTAGTCAGTCACAAAATATTAGCCAGATACGATATTAAATATGTGTAAAGGTGGGCGAATATTCGAAGATTACAAATACGAATAAAATATTACACACTAGCTATTCGAATTCGTACTTGAAAAAGAACCTGTGGGTTCTTTTAAATATTTCAGCCTAACCAAATATTTCGCAGCAGCCAGTCGTTAATCTGGTTGCTGTTCTGCGTTGACTGAAAAAAAAAGGTATCGCAAATTATCAGAAGTGAGACAACGACCTAAGTTTTCCAAACATTGCGGAAATAAAATGGCCAATGGATACTTTGTTTTCGCCTTTGTGGCGGAAGCCTACATAGAAAGAAGTCATTTCTGCTTGTAGTCTGTCATTTAGTGTTTTCGAAAGTCTAGTAATGCAGCTATTTTATCTTTTACACTACAATCTGTGTTGTCTTTCTTGCAGTGGGCCCTTTTACAAGTGTTTACGAAATAAAATTTCTACAGCAGCTTTCTTACCCCGTACATTCTGACCTTTTTGGGGCATTCATTTATTTAGCATGTTTGAAAAGGTAGTTAAATAGTAACCATTCTTTCTTGCAAAACTTACTTGCAACTAGGCCCTAAATCATTCAGCGGTTTTCGGTGTGTTGTTAAACCGAGAATTTGGGACGATAAGTTCAAAACTGATCCTTTCTTCTTGGTATTTCTCTGTCTTTTTGACCCTACATAGTCAGTAAAAGCTTGGTACCAAATTATACAAAAATAACAATCCATGTTGTGAATATATGTGTTTGTGTTTGAGTATTCGATATTCAATTTGATATACAATAATAATTATCGTATTCGATTCCTATTCAAAAAAAGTTGGCATTCGCCCACCTCTGAAATAGAATAATCGTCAATTATGTGAGGTTCCATGGTTGATAAGAATATACATTGACGTGCCTATTATCATCGTGAGCAAATTGTGCACCTTCTAACAATGAACATGTGAGAAAATTCTGGGATAAATGCTTGCATTGTCAACGCCAACCTGTCTCATCGCCGGCGGTATAGGCCATTCTTGTAAGTATCAACATCCACTCGGCGTGATAATATCGCCAGATTGTTCTTTACCAGTTCTTGATTTCAGGCCTACGAAAGAACTTTGGGGAGTTTTTTTTTTTGTGTGTGAAAAGAAAGCAGCACTCACTCCTCAAATTAAGTCTTGTACCAGGAATAAGGCCCATCACACCTCAGCCCGCTACTGGAAGCTAAAAGAAACACGATATTAAAAAAAAAGCTAACTCTTGTTTCCTGAGAACTATTGCAAAACGGCCAAAATTACTTCACAAGACAGCGCTTTCCTACGAGCTGCCAAAATCACGATAAGAACTAAATAATGTTCAGGTAATCCAGAGTTCTGCATCACAAACATTGTCTTCACAAACACTTCGCGCCGTCCTTCGTGCGTCGCATCACATTCAGCAGGGCAGCGCTAATCACAGCGGCACGGAAATGTTGCGGATGAAAGGGGCAATGATCTCCACTTGGCTGTGTTGGTCTGGCACAAAGCATTCGCTGGCCGTAAGCCTGCGTAGCAGACTACGTCTGCACCGAGCAATGCCTCGTTGGCATGTCACACTCGGCCTCGGACAGTTCGTACGCATCGGCAGCGAACTCCAGGCCACTTTCGCGTGAGTCCATTTCCGCTTGCTTCAGTTCTTCTGCGTACCTGGGAAAGAACAAGTATCGGCATTACATTCCGAGCAAAGTGAAGGGATGAAAATCGGTCAGAAACTATGCAAGGATGATTGTCACAGTCAAGCAATAGCTTCTTGACGGACCTGCTGACATTTACCTATCCAAGACGCTTATTGGTTACTTCTGTTGGTTAATGGCGATGTGACGTTGCAGTGGCCAAGGATCGGCCTCATTTTCCAACGTGATTAGTACCCTCGACAGTACCCATATAGTTCATCTGAACTGGACTGCCAAGTCACAGCGTTTCATTACATTGTTTGAAGCGTGGTCCCAGTTTACTCAGCCCAAAAGCCATTAACGAAAAGTAGATCCGCTAAGCGTCAGAAAAGCTTCGTTTTATTATGTCAAGGCATTTATTAGCGCTCCATTTCTTGTACTTAGCAGATATTTATTTTCTAGGGCTGCAGCTACTAGGAACACCATCGAAATATTTTTCATAGACAATGATTGTACAGCAGCATTTACACTGTTAATTGTGATTGTATTCAAATGTCGGAAACAAACGCATTCCATTCATCGTTTCACAACTTCGCCCTCTCTTAAAAGCCACTTGCAGCGAATGCAATGTTACACATTATGGCTCATGTACACGTTTCTCAACCACGACGCCTTTTCTAGCAATATTAAGAGATTGTATTAGAAGTCAACTAAATGTGTCATTTTTCATGCAGTCACACCACCTGAGTCAATTTCTTCACTCTTCTGGCTTCAGTTAGAGAGCATATGTAGCTAATTTCCAGGAGACGGAGATTAAAAACAGGAAGACAGAAGTAAAAATGTTAACCAGAATAGCGTATAGTTAGCTGCCGTATGCTGTGGGCAATAAAAATGACAATGAGAATATAATTAGGAGGGACAAAAGAGAGAGAGACAAAAAAATAGACACAGGAGCTCGCGCGCGCACAATAACACGAAGTCGAAGGTGTTCGAAAAGACAAGTCGCTCTCAAACAATTTCCCGACGACTATATACGATACTTCTTAGTGCGAAATTTGAGCGTAGCTCTATACGTGTATTCATTTTGCTATGTATTACCTGGCGTGGACAATCTGTTTCGTGCGGCACGTTGCAAACGGAGCGAAGTGTGGCGCGACTGCCTCGCTAATCCGAACATCTCGAGAGGTAGCGCGTGGGTAACGTGTGGGAGTGATTGAAAGCAGCCGCCGCAGACAGACATCCACTCATGCAGTGCTTTGTTTACAGGTACGTTATAGGTGGCGTCATCGGTAAACAGACGACGCGCGCTACTCCGGCGCCATCTCGTAGCCATCGTCGCCGCAGAGCGTCTCTGGCGTGGCACTAAGCTTTTATTCTCACGCTTTAGCCATACCCGCCTCTGCCGCTTTCCTCCTCGCTTTCTCTTTGCTATCGCTGTCTTTCATCCCCCGCTGCGCTCTGCGTTCGCTCCTCCATCGTTCGCTCGGTTACGGGAGACGCCGACGCTCGCCGCAGGAGCGGGCACCTAAGAGCTCTAAAATAGTTCCACGGAAGGTCGGATGCAGATATCAATCTGAACATTACGATGTTTCCACCATTACACTCACCTAGCTAGATTCCGCATCTTGTGGTCCGCGTAGAACAGCTCCTCATCGTTGCTGCTCCAGTGCTTCTTCTTTGGTCTTGAGTAGACGTACGAGACATTACATTTAGGGTAGCCCTCGATGATGCTCAGCGTCTGCAGGGACTTGCGGGAATCCTTGCACTTATCGGGAGGCATGTGCACTGCAGCTTCGTGAAAGAAGAGGACAATCGGTAGCAGTCTTTTAGCTTACTGCGATGCAGCAGGACATAGCAAGAGATAGATAAGATGCTGCTACAAGCAGACTAGGTACGCACGCAGCAAATATTAATATAGCTAAGAACCCCGTGAATATACAAAATACCCCAATATGCAGCAAGCGTAATTCTTAAATTCAGATTAGGTGCCACTATGCATCACCTGCTGTATCAACCGTGTATTAAATTTTGTGATCGCTAAGACGGAGAAAGATAAAGCAGAAAGAAAATCTCTGGGATTTTACGAGTGCTCCAATCGCCCCTTCACTAAGCGAACGATTGTTAGATTCCGTCGTTTTTTAAGTCCTGGAGTGTAATTGAAGTGTAGGTAAAACGCGGTCCCAGCCTAATGTTCTTACCTACGTGAGGGATCGACGTTGGGCTAGATGTTGTATATTTGGACACGTAAACAGCGCGTAAGACCAGGACACGTGAAAGAACGGGAACACAAGCGCTGCATCGGGCTATTTTCCCTTGTAGCGCTTGTGTTGTGGTTCCTTCACGTTCCCTCGTCTTACGCGCTGTTACCCTGTTCTTACCTAGCACGTTTTTAAAAGATAAGATCAACCATACATTTTCTTTATCATCCTTGAAATACGCGTTGATTGTTTAAATTTATCCTAGTTGACAGAACCTCGAATACTCTGCTGAAACCCAAACAGTACAAACAAAGAAATGTCCAGGGCACCTCGAGTTATTTCACTCGAGCTGACCTTTTTGCAAGTTATTTAGTAGTTCACAAATATCCTACCAGGTTTGGAGTAGATGTGGTCTCCAAGGCGTTCTGTAGAACTTGTCAGGTCTTCTTCCGTACCTAGCTGTGCGCACGGCAGAAATAAAAAGACCATTGAGACGAAAAACAAGTTATTGTAATGATCGCAATAAAATGACACAACCCTTAATGATTGCACTTGAAAAGGAAGTTACATACTTCTTGCCAAAGCTGTGGCTTAGAAGACTTGCGTAGCAAATTGAGATATCTGTCGTAAATGATGCCGCTAACGCGCAGTGAGCAGCAAATGTTTACAGAATTCGCGAGCATGTGACAAACGGTCTCTACGCAACACTCCCGGTACGCCAGCTGCCGTCGAAAGCGGCGCTACGCCGGACATGTGTCCTCTTCTTCGCCGGCGTGTCAGTTCTTTTGCTCGGCATCGAATTTTTCTATTTTTCCTCTTTCTCGTGATACCTGCTATTCGGAAGCCATGGATATGTGCTTCCGTCTCGATAGCAGTGTGATGGGAACCGATGCGAGCGCGGTTACTTGACTGACTAATATCAGCGCGCACTCGTTGTGTGTGTGGGGGGGAGGAGGGGGGGAGGAGTTGTCCTTGCATGAAGCCGAGGAAGTGAAAAAGCGTCCCGTGCCGCAAGAGAGTTAACACAGGTGCATATTTCAGGCCTAACGCTGCTCTCGAAGACAGGTGTTGCGCCGGAAAGTGGCGCTGAGAGACAGTTTCGGCAAGGACTCATCTGATTTGGAAACATTTTGTGGAGACTGTACGTGCTATTATTTTAAATTTAATTCTGCGGTTTGACGCTGTGACAAGCACCATTGTATTATGGTGCACGTTGCAGGGAGTGGGAGGGGGCGACTGGGGATTATTTTGTCTACCTGCTACCTTTACACGCGCTCTCGGACGTCAAGCGACGCTTCAGGTGCAAATCGGCAACCCTGCACTAGCAAGGGGCAGATACTTCGCGCTCTTGGGAAACCTTTGTCCTTACTGTGGCATGATATTGTTGCGCCATCTTTCGTGCACTCGCCGATTGCCGGCTGCTGCTTCCGAGGTTGCTTCGTACGTCGTTGCGTCATTGGATTTTCAACTCATTTGTTTGTTTGCTTTTAAACAAATAAATAAATGGCACGCAAAGCCTTCGGATAAGACGGAAGGACTATTGCGAACACGAAAAATAACTTGCGATCGCAAGTGAAGTTTTACTTTAATAACCATCTTGAAGGCATATATGACACACAACAGCCTTCACACCAGATGCTTCACGAACCATTTGAAACGCCAAGTGTGCCTTGCTATCGCAAGTAAAATCTCCTATTAGCACTGTAGTGTCCTTCGTGCAAAACGGCCTTGAACGGTAATGGTGAAGCTCTGCGCAGTACATTGAGTGATTGGCGAAGACCACACAGATATGCTATGACAGGTATGGCGACTTTAGAAACCTGAGGTCAGCTTGAAGCAAGCCCAGAGATTTAAAAAAAATGCATTTGTCAACATCAGTATGGTAGTTAACTACAAAAACTGTTCGCACTTTTTGGAGCGTATATTTGTCCCACAGCAATAATAGTATTCTGTTTTGCTTGCGTTCCTTTTCTTCAAAACTCATCGCTAGCTATTTTCTTGTCAAGAATGCTATGTCGCGCTGATAATGCGCATGGCGTTCGTGATCTGGAAACACCGGGTGGGCAGTAAAAAAGACAACAAATGCGCGCAAGATAGACATATTGTTTCAGAATGATTACGTTGCTTCCAAAGGGTGTAACCTGTCTTTATAGTTTTGGAAATGATGAGACGCATATTTGGCGCTGTTTTCATAATTCACTCACGTAGCCTGGTACAGCTGTACGTCCATATTTATCCACTAAATACATATCGCAGAAACGGGCCCCTGCGGCTCAGTAACTTTGCTATCAAAACCCAGAAGCAGGGCGCCTCAAGTTTTACTTTTGCCTGGTCTTTATTGCGTATCTCTGCAGCCATTTTCTTCACGCACTTCTATAGCAAGTGGGTACGCTGGCAAAAACAATTGCTCTGTGCTTTCCTTATATGGTCTTAATTACTGGTTTTATCGTTTTATTGGAATTCTTTATTTTATCTTTCTATTCCCTCTTTCCCGTCCCCCAGAGTAGGGTAGACAGCGAGACGCAATTCTGGATAAGATCCATGCCTTCTCTCTCTTTTCCTCCTCCTCCTCCTGCTTACAGAAATTTGTGCGATATAAGACGTTCCCTGAGTTGCATTGAGGGGGCATCACAGATTATATTTTACCTAAATGCCCTGGTTTCATACGGATGACGCCAGTGGAGGTATCCTGTAAGAGTCCACCTAGTGGACACTGCCACTTCGTCTGCTGTAGAAGTTCTGATTGGCTTGGCTGGGCTACGTGTCCGCAATAACTCGCGCCACAGCCAATCAGCACTTCAGCATCAGACGAAATGAACATGCCCACAAGGTGGACTCTTATAGAATACTTCCCATCATTTGTACGTCTGACACTTTCGCTTTTGCGACGCCAGATACACTTGTCAGCATTACAATAATGAAGCAACTCAGCCTTATTCCAAGACTGAGCAGGCCCTAATACAAATAACGAAGCCTGATTATGAGAAGGAGGTAACGTATACTTGAAATATAAGTTAAATGTTCTCTTAACACGATTTTATAGCGCCACCGTAGTCCTCTGAAACGACCACTCTATGATGACCAAAGCAGATACACTCATACAACGCGAATGGGCTCTTAGCCCTCCTCAACGGGACTGCCCTCGACCAGACAATTTACTTATTTCTTACTTTGCGTGCGTGTGTATACTGTGTGCGAGTGCACTATGTCCAAATGTGTCACTTCATACGTCATACCCGTCATTTCGTGTAGCAGGCTACGCGCATGGCCAGGCCAAGCATCTCCAACACCCGTCGAGAATGTTTCCCTCTCTATCGCACAACACTAGACACGTCCCTACAACACATTCGTTTTGTAAATTAGTCGGATGACGTAGCGCCATGCGACGTATATACAAGCCTCCTTGGAAATCCGTCCAACTAGAGTTCTTCCTTGAATATCATATGCACCTGTTCTTGATGCCCGGAGTCGGGTGGTCTCTGCGGGAAAGGCACGTCATAGGTGTGGTGTGGCCTTGATATTTCATCTGCTGGCTCCTCCATGGCGCTGTGTAGGCTACGAGCAGAGGCCCAGCCTGACCGTAGGGCTTCAGTCGTGTACAGCGATCCGAGACGCCCTCCACCGGTGGCATACGGCGATGGACAGTAGAGCTGCTCTCGCTCAAGAGGCCGCTGCTGCTGGTGTGTCACTTGAAACTGCTGCTGGTGCTTTGGGTTCTCCCACACGCTCATCGGCACAGTGTCGACGGACTTGGTGACTTCTGGAGCTTGGTCACTTTCGCCTGAGAAGGCAGAAATGGCGACAGTGAGATTATAGGCTTAGTGGTGCTTTTTTTAATGTGGTCGCGATCTTTTGTGATCACTGTACGATAGGCTGTAGCGTCTAGGGACTCTCTAGGGCGATTATCATTCTGAATTATTGCGTACTGATTATAAAGATCTGAAAAGAAATAATGAGTACAGTAGATGATAAAGAGGGAAAGTTCGGCAGGTGCGCGGAACTGCATGCGCCTCTCTCTTTTGTTATGCTTGTATTCGTGCTTACGGTCGTTAGGAAACACTCTGAACCAAAGATGAAGGAAGTGCTGCTTTGTCTGGCTTCTACACTAAAGCTTTACCTGGCTACTGACTAGACCCATATTAAAGCTTCCACACATTTTTCTAGTTTCGTTACCACGTCCCCAATTCACCAAATGTAAAACCAGCACTAAAGCTCTGTACGTTTATTAGTAAGCGTATTATTTCGCTTTTTAATTTGTTATAAAGTGGAAAACTTTCAAATATGTCTGATAGAGTACAAGCTAAGCAAGCGATCAAGCATAAGCACGTTTGTTACTATATATTTGAAAACACCCATTCACCACCTTGATTGGTATTAATCTTTTATCGTCCTTTTCTCGTATACACCCTTATATGGAGCGTGATGAGTATACATGGGTGCTAAATAGTTGTGATGGAGGGTGTAAACACAAAAAACGCCCTTAGGAATGAAGCATTTCCACTGTGTGGGAAGAGTATGACTGTGTTCTACGACATTTCCTGTTGCTGTGCAGTTCTCACCGGGGTATGGCCGCTGGATTGCCGACAGGCGTCTGCGTGAGAACAGGTAGCAGACGGCGGCGGAGATGAGCAACATCGCCAAAATGGTGCAGACGACAGGAATGATGATGCGGATGTGGCGGTTTGGTGAGTCGACAGCCTTCGTCCACTGAGGAGGCGGTAGGGTGCCTACGCAAAGACAGGGTGTCCTATATCGCACCGGTGACGGTCGATATACACGAAAGTTCGCGAGCAGAGCGGGCACGTGAGCACGCAAGAAGTGTCATTGACGGAATCCTAAGCCAAGCTTCTCCGAGCACGCTTTAAGGACTCACTGAAAGCTCAACCGTGCTGACGTCACATTGGCATCGATTCACTGTACTTCCGAGGCAAGTCTTGTCTAGTTATGCACGACATTCAATGAATAATTTTTCGTTTAAAATCGAGGAGAGAGATAAGCTACGTAGCAACTTTCATGAGAAAGAAAATAAATTATATCGACAAAAGAGTAACAAGACGCGCTTCTCTCCGATGGTCACGTACCGAATAGGCCTGCTCTATGTCGTGTGAAATCAAAACATTTCAATACATGGCACCTGCACGCTAAAATATTATGAGAAATATAACTACAAAATTATTCTTCACGCATTCCTAGTTTATAGCTGCGTACGGCACCAACCTTTAAACAAAACTTGTTTGATTCAGTTCAGCAATACCATCGTGCAGTCACACACATTATTCAAACGGAAAAGCCATAGCGGCTGCTTACTTGAAGAGTACGCATTCACAGCTAACACTACACAAGCTGTCCAATTATTAACTGCCGATACAACCTTACAAAAGCAACGCTACAGCTATATTGCCACATTGTGAAGAAATAACAGTCCTATGGACATGCGCCACGAATATCTACGGAGGGCATGTTTCGTGGTTTACCTCCAGACAGGGTTAGTGTCGCGAAGACATATTCTGCTTCCGTGGCTCCGGCGTCGTTCTCCGCCGTGATGAGCAGGTCGTACCAGGTAGCCGAGTTAAGGTCCGGAATGACCAATACAGGCGGTTGCTTGTGGTCCGGTACAAGATGGGTGGCGGTGGCCGGCGACCACTCCTTCTGAGACTGCGGCTTGCACAACACGGCGAACGAGAGGATGGGACAGCCGCCACTCTTCCACGAACCAAGTTGAAGTGTCACCGAGGTGGCGTTGCACAACAAAACGTCGCGCTCGTCAGGTGCCACGGGTGCTGCGCGCAGCGAGAAGGACCATTGCTTCACGAGCTGTTTTGTCATGCATGACGATCGATAAAATCGAGGCTCGATGCATGGCTGTCATATCTGGTGTCCTACAGATCTGATGCCGGGAAGGCAGATGCCAGAAAAGACCGGTTGCTAAAAATTAGCACGCTTCCACCGCTGCAAGCCGTAGTTATGTAGTGTATATAATACAGAACAATCAGTTGTAAATTTGAGATGTTTGCCTGTGCAGATTCTAATTCTGCAGTTTAGAGAAGCTGTCATTTTAATACGAGTGCTTACCAACGCTGAGTATGGCAAGTTCAGAGGCGTTTTTTTTTTTTAGTGTAATTTAGCACGTGGCCTTTTGTGGTGCAGGGAGAGGTTATATAGTGTTATTTCTTTTCAGAAGAAAACCAAAACATCCATCGCCGTAGCTCAATGTGAAGAGCATCACACGCATTATAAGCGGCATGTGGGTTTGGTTCCCATTATTGAAAAGCTCTCGTTTCGATCAGCTTACATTTCCTTTTACCTTATCATTTCTACACTTCAATTAAAACAACAAAAGAGTTTTCCTATGCTTTCCTTGACTTCATCATCCGTTGGCTTCTCATGGTTGTGGCTAACAAAAAACATGCCCCTCGGTTCCCCTTCGATCTTCTCGTGGCGTTCTTGCGGTCGCTAGGGAACGCTACGAGAAGGTGGGGAAATAAGTTTTGCTGCATATAAAATAAAAATAGAAGTACAAAAGCTGAACACGTTTATGCAGCATCTCATACTGTGGCCCTTTTCGAAGAAGCACTGTTTTTGAGTGTGTTTTACACCACTATTCAGTGTTTTCATTGTGTTTGGCTAGGCGCTCAGATGAAAAAAGAAGTGCCCTCGGAAGAGAGTAATGGTCCAGCTCACGACTCAGAAAGAAAGTTCGCAAGTATATTTTGATGTCCGCTTTCTTGCTGGTTTTTTTTTCTTAGTTCTCCAGGAGCAAGTTAAATAGCGTTTTCCTCTTTAAAGCAACGTTCTAAAATAAACACAAGTGCACCTGATCCATCCGTCTTGGCCAGAACGGTGTTGCTCCGCGGACCCCTTCCTGCGGCGTTGAAGGCCACGGCGTAGAACGCGTACTTGCGGCCGCAGCGAAGGCCGCGAAACGCGTACGCCGAACGCTCCGCTCCGGTCTGCACCTCGGACCAGTCCCCGGCATCTTCTGTGGACTGGGCGTCAGGTGTTGGGGACGGCTCGGGTTTGTGAAACAGCACGAACCCTGAAAGGGTAGAGTGCTTGCTCTGATGTCTTGTCGGCATCCTCGTAGCGCAAGGACTCGAGTAGCGAAATAGTTGTTGTTCTCTTGAAGGAGAGGAAAGCGGAGCGTGCGCGGAATACAATTTGTTGAGGGTGCGCGTGCCGCAAAAAAAAAAAGAAGGAGGAAAAGAAAAAGGAAACGAAAAATATGGAAGGTGACAATGCTGTTGCGGTACGCGGTGAATGGATTCTTGCCCGAAAATTTTTAGGTTCTCGTCCATGTTAAGTAACACACACACACACACACACACACACACACACACACACACACACACACACACACACACACACACACACACACACACACACACACACACACACACGCACGCACGCACGCACACGCGCACGCACGCGCACACACACACGCGCGCACACACACACACACAGGCACCCACACAGGCACCCACGCACGCACGCACGCACGCACACACACGCACCCACGCACACGAAACACGCACGCACACACACGCACACACACACACACACACACACACACACACGCACGCACGCACGCACGCACGCACACAAACACACACACGCACACACACACACACACACACGCACACGAAAGCGCGAAATTTTGTCGTTCATAGTAACATCGATACAAGCGCTGACCGCAGGTATCCCAATAATGTTACCAGCTAGTTGAGTTGGCATAGTTATAGAAATAGGACAATAGTGGTCTCTCAAATTAAGAGGAGACTTGAACCCACATGGCGGCTCAGTGCCTATGCCATCCCGCTACTCAGCCTGAGGTCGCGGGTTCGACTTGGGCCGGGGGGGGGGGGCACATCTCGTTGGGGGCGAAGTGCAAAAACAGCTCGTGTAGATTTAGGTGCATGTTAAAGAGCCCCAGGTGCACGGTCAAAATTAATCTCTAATCCGCCACTACGGCGTACCTCATAATAAAGGAAGAACTGCGCGAAAACTAAAAAGGAAAACGGGGACGAGAAAGAAACACACGAACAAGAGCAGACTAGCAAATGTAGTTTCCTGAAAAAAAAAAGCCATTCATATATACCCTGACACAAACACGAGTATAAGCTTAACGATTATGGGTAAATAAACGTTGTCTAGTTCGTACACACCCCATTCGACTAAAACACTAATATTTAGGCTTATACAGGTGTTTTATTTTTCAGGGTATGTATGAATGTGGTGTTTTTTCAATAAACTACTGCTACTAGTGTGCCCTGGTTCAAGTTTCTCTTCCTCGCCCCTGTCTTTTTCTTTCTTTTTCATGTTATTCTTTCTTGGGTACGGACTGCCAACGCACCCAGCATTAAGGGCGTTACCAGTGCGACAAGAAAACAACCTGAAGGGTGTAAACACTTTTAAAGTGCACACTATAGTGCCTTCATAGACCCGCTGTGAGTACTAAAAAAAAACTAAATAAATAACAAATAAATAAATAACGATTGCGAAAACGTAAATTACCGGTACACTGAATAAGGGCGCATAGACATCGACCTCTAGTAAATCATTGCGAAGCAATGAAACTAGATTAAAAACAAGGGCTTGTATTTCACCTTTGCGGCTAACATCATGGCGGTTTTCGGCATGTATGTTCAAAACAGAATAAAGCGTGAATCTCAGCATTTGAGCACCGTAATTAGTAGGGGGCGTAATTTTGTTGAAAAGGCTTGCGCAACGTGTACAACACACAGTAGTATGATATGTCAATTGTGAAATGTCAGCAATAGCGTATATGTATATGACTCATTTGATGTTTGTAGGGCAACGTAATCTCACACTGGCGAAACCCAGAATTCCTTTTTATTTATTTTAACCTGGGCAATTTTAGCGGTGAGGCCACTTGATAGGCCAACAGCTTTTTGAAAAGCATGACGTGAAAAAAATTAAGAAACACGGAAAAAATAAATTTCCACTGCGAAACATCCTCGGCGTTCCACAGCGAAATGTTCCTGAACATCGGATCCCCAGCAGCACGTTATCACTCGACGTGCACTGGGCCACAAAAGTTTACGGATCACAGGATCTTAGAAAAACGTTCAATTCCCGAGCAGCCTGCAGCAGTAGCCAGTAAAACTGTATACGACTATATTGTTAGCATATTTGAGTCGAGGCCCGAAATGCAAGTACCAGGCTGCGTTGTGAGGATGTGGAGATATACAGTTTTTTCTCAGATTTCAAGGTCCGTAATATTTTGTGGCCGGGTGTAGACAGTCCATCACTTATATCTCTTGCATCGCCCTCTTTTTTCCTCGTCTGTTCGCCTCGGCTAGTAGTTATTTGCTTAGTTAGAGAGAGAGAGAGAGAGAAAGGCAAAGGAAAGACAGGGAGGTTAGCCAGAGATTATCTCCGGTTGGCTACCCTGCTTAGTTCGAAGGTGCTCTAAACAGACGTGCAGATGTGGATCGACAAGAAAATGAGGCCAGTTTTGGAGCCAACATTCGTGAGCTGTGTGAGGCAACTGAATTCACGAAAAGCATGCTGACGCCGCAATGGTCGCCGTGCTAATTTCAACCTATACAGAGTTTGCATTAGTCCGTCAGTCTATAGGGCTTGTACATTCGTGAAGTGATGGTGTGAAGAAATAGCTTGCTTTTATGCAGAATCCTCCAAGTGCGTCAGTGACGCGACAGAGCTTTTGACAGGCAACTTTTCGTTGCGAAATTCGTGCTGCTACCTTGGTGATGCGAGGAGTTTGCTATAGCATAGTATCTTTGTTTTTTGTAATTTGTTAAATTCCGGGCACGCTAATATTCTGCCTGTACCATTTGCGAAACTTACTACGTCTATCCGAAAGAATTAAATGAGAACAGGTGGATATTACGTGATTTGCTGCGAACACTGCTCTTTAAAGCAGAAACAAAATAAGAGGAAAAATGAACAGACAAAAACTGGAACCCTCTGCGTATATGTATACAAAAGACAGTGCTGTTTCGTCGTTATTTGCACAACGACCCATTTCTCGCTATTTTCCCCCAACTTCCGCTTCCGCTGAAAGGGAAAGCATGCTGCCCTTACGCAAAACTTTAAAGAATATAAGAGACGCGGAAAATATTGTCAAATAATGCGTAAACAGTTCAGCTATATTTTTCCGCGGCACATCATCGAGGAAGCGTGATGCACCATGGCTTATTCTGAAACCTATTCAACCATTTATTTATTTACTGCCCGCGCGCGGGATTACTACACTTTCGTTCTCGCTACCAGAATGGCTTGCTCACCATTTATCGGCTGCTCTCTCTCGACATCCCAGCTCAGGTGCACTGAAGAGGATGTTGATGAAACCATCTTCAGCCGCGGCGCAGCAGGGGCATCTGGGTGGGTAAACAACGGGACCAAACAAAGCGAAGCGCAGTCGCATCGGCAGTGCCGCAAAAGCGGAATATGCGTCAACTCTCAAGCAGCTCGGAACTTTAAACTTATCTGCCAACCCGTGACGGTAGGCTTGTGCACACGAACTAGAGAACGAAACTTGACAAACATAAGCGCATGTGTTTCTCGAGGCTGCCTTGTTCATTCTCAAGTTTGTGGACAAAAGCCTACCTTCATGAAATGCAGCCAACTCGCTCAAACATGTACCTAACTTATCTACCGAGTTTAACAGCTTTAAACATGAGTTTCTGATCCACTAAACAGGGCCTGTCCTGCCAAAAAATGGAACAAATAAAAATCCTGAACATTTCATCCCTAAAATTGTAATCGCAGTGACAAAACCCAAGATTACAGATTCTTCCAGACACCTAAATACCGGAGCTGCAGGGCGCGCAGGACACATTTCAAGTCATCACTACACTAATCATCACCACTGTGGTTCACAATACGCTGATTCGTTTAGCACACTAAAGCACCTTAAGCAAGTTCTAAAGACACTACGAATCTACAGACATGAAATATTCACAAGTCTCTTAACGTACATGGTCGTATAAGTACAATGATGTATGACAGAAATGCACACTCCCAACAAAATCAAGAAAGGGGCTGACAGATGGAATAGCACACTGTGGTATAATGGTTATAAACAGGGATAAATTGCCTCAGAAAGGCTGGCCAACGTTTCGATAGGAGGAACTGACCTATCTTCGTCAAAGGCGACGTCGTCATCCTCGGCATGTTAGTTTTAAAGAGTTAGTGCAGTGACTTCACGAGCGGTTGTTGTCGGTGGCGGCTGGTTGTAAAGGGAGCGACTTCAAAGAGAATGAGCGCTGTCGCCTGACGTCTGTGAGCGTGGTTCCCAAGACGAGGAGACAAGAGCGGGAAGGCGGAGAGAAGAGAAAGCAAAGGAGGGAAAAAGAAGGGGGGACACCAAGAGGGGAAAAAGAACAAGAAACTAAAAAGAGGGGCATGGGAGAGTGTTGGGGAAGCGAGATGTTAGGGAGAATTCAGGGGCGTCGTTGGCGGCATGCTCTTGTGGCTTTAGAAGAGCCGGTCAGGCGGTCAGTGCGCGAGTAACAAAAGAGACCCAAAAAGACATCAGTTGAAATAGTGACTTTAGTAGCGTAGCAGCAAATGCGTCGAATAATTTTGAAGGATTTTTGATGGCGACAAGGAGTCTGCGGTGCAATTCGAGGGGTAACTGAAAGGCAGCGGCATGGCCTTTCAAGGGACCAGTAGCTCAACGTAGGTGTCGTTGCGGCGGTGTACAGAAATGGCGATACCCTCTGTGGCTAAGGCGCCGAAAAAGGTATACTGGTGTCTGGGACTTTGGAATGTGTTGGTCAGGGTGTTTCAAAAAATATATGATTAAAACAGACAAAAGGAGGTGGACCGAAACCGGTATAACAAATAGGAAGGTGACGTGCGCAGAAGCCGACGGAGGCAGGTGTACTTGGGAAAAGTGGTTCGTACAGTTCATATAAACGTAAAAACAAGGAAGTGTATAATAAATTCAGTAGTAGGCAGGGAAAAAGTTTTCGAAATGGAGGAATAGGTGAGATTAAGGAATTATGGTTAGCTGGTGGCATAATATGTCTTGTGCCTTTGGTTTATGACATGAGAATTTCAGATTTAAGTTACCGCTTTTAAAGATTCTAAGTTGCCACGTGCCAAATTAATTTCCGTAGGGTGTAGGCAATTAAACTTGTGTATGAGGTATGATTCCGTATGTTTACTGTCGCGAGGTGAGCGGAAATTTCTGTGTAGTATATAAAGCATTGCTTTGTTGAATATATGACCATGTTCATTGAAGTGGCTGGCTACTGCTTTAAGTCAATTGTATTTTGTATCCGCGCGGTGACCTTTGAGTGTTGTATGAATTTGTTGTCCAGTCTCATTTATGTATTGTTTGCTACAGAGCAAACTATAGCGGCTGGCTGTAGAACAGATGCACGTTCACGACGCCACGCCGC
Source organism: Dermacentor variabilis (assembly GCF_050947875.1). NCBI lineage: Eukaryota > Metazoa > Arthropoda > Arachnida > Ixodida > Ixodidae > Dermacentor > Dermacentor variabilis. The sequence goes on along the minus strand of NC_134571.1, from coordinate 87,589,341 downwards.
ATGCGGCGCTCACGTGTGTGTTGTATAAGATAGGCTGTAATTTGAATTGTCTTTCACGTACTAAAACTAACTTGTGATTATGAAGTCGAAATATATACATAAGTTACGTGAAAATGCAGAGGCAACGATATAATATGCAGAAACAAAGAAAGGTGAGCAACTTGTAATCTATTTACACCATCCTCTCTATATTCATATTTAAAAAAAAAAAGGGGGGGGGGGGGGAGTCACAATGAGCTCGATGGCACAGACCACAAAACGAGCAAGGAGAGCGTGTTGCGTTCTCTAGGCATAGGCGTGGAGGATAAAATGACGATGGAGGTATTCATGATGGAGCATCGCTACACTGAAAAGAGCGCCATGAACGTCAGCCACTAAAAGCACGCGAAAACCTGCGGCTTTGATTACAGTAGCCAAGAAAAAATGGAATCAAGCGACCCCCGCAGAGGAGCGAAAAAGTTATGAATAGTTCGAACGCTGAGTGTTCGCGAAATTTTTCGTTAAAGAAAATGCGAGGCCTTCTTACAACACAGACATTTTTCCCCGTATTTTTTAAGAACTGTTCCGGGCCACCTCAGTTTCCAAAATAAAGCCTCACTTTTCCCGTCGTATGAACCCCTGCATGTCGGAAAAGCCTGACTGTTTGTTTTGACAGCACCACGTACGCACTTAGTGAGACAAGTTTTCTGACATTCTATAATGTAATCATGCAGGATTTCAAATCACCGACTTTGCTTGGCCTCAACTATAGCTCATAAAACTCGTAAGACGTATTTGATTCCCGTTGGACGTGATTTCGTCTCAGTTTCTCGCATAAAAAAAGATATGATCGGCGCTCTCTACGTCCTGCCGCATAAGTTGACAAAACTTCCGCTGTCAAATCAAGTATGTCCGAATGACATGCCACGACAGCCATTTGCAGTACATGTCTTCGTAAACAAGGGCTCGCGTTTAAACCCTACCAATGTTAAGCTTCATTGCTTTTCTATATACAGCCGAAGAACTGTGTTCGATGGGGAATTCTGGAGGACATTTACGTATCTATGCGTTGCAGCAGCCCTCATCCGCAGCATATACAACCCTCCCCCAAAGCTTGCAGTGTCTCTCATAAAGTTTTCCGGGAGTACCTAAGGGAGGAGAGCGGATCGCGTCATCAGAAAATCTGATTTATCCAAGAGCAGGGGGTTAAAAAGTGCTGTTCTAATGAAATTACTTTAGCGAATAAAGAAGGCCCCTGTTTATGCTCGTAGAATGCCAGCAAACTCGAAAAAGGGAAAATATCGAGAGGCAGACATAGGCCAAGTGATAGAAAGGTGGCTGCCCATGTCTGCTTCTCGATTTTTTTTATTTTTTTCTAGTTTGCTGGCACTCTCCTAGAATAACCATGTACCAACTAGCCCAACAAGCCACTCTCATAAAGGTCCCTGGTGTCTGGAGATTTCTTTGTTTTTCTCGCTTTCGGTACTTTTTTTTCCCATTACTAAGCATGTTCGTAAGCAGCGCAACAAAAACGACACGTAAGAACCAAGAAGAGACACACACAAAGCGCTACACTGCAACTGAGGTTTATAACTTACAAAACACAAAACTTCGTGTTACTTACCATGATGCTTAGCGTAAACGAACTAGCCCAATTTTTCATTTTATTAAGTGTCCTATTATTATTTGTACAACGGACAACGTAGCGTTGACAACCGCATTTCTTCTGTTTCGCCTCACTGCACTCTCGTTTTTCGCATGACAAGTGTAAATCGTGTTTCGAAATGGTATCGCCGATAAAGAGCGCCCCAGCTAGAGGTGCTCCTTATGAGCACTTTAACTTGAGATAAATGCAAGACGGCAGGGCTACAAGCCAATACTTTCAGAAGCGGCGTTCCGCACACAGTACGCGAATACTATTCGATGGCGAAGAATGCTTGCACGCATTACTTGGCTGCGGCACCTGAACTGCCACCATGGCCATTATTGGCGGTCGGCAACGCTCCCAGGTCTAGAATCTCGGGCACATACGAAAACACGCACGAAAGAGGACAGTAAGATAGGCACCACGGTTGATCGATGGTAGAACATATAGCAGGAGTAATTAGAAACGTGTTGGCTTGGCTCCAACTTGCGGAAATTTGCATTTTCGTCCAGATACATTGTCCTATTCCTTAGGATAGGACAATCTCAAAATAAAAACGTTTCGCCCTAAAGGCGAAACATCGATTGCGATAGTGAATTAGTACTCAGCTATACGAAGTAAGAATAGTAGTATTATCAGCCGTATCAACTAGGAAACTTCGCTTACTAACTTCATTAACAAACATGGATTCAGCGCGCACAACAAAACATGAGCATAGCACACTTGATGAGCGCGTACATTCACTGCCAAAAAATGGTGTGAGCAAGCGCTGCAGCAGCAGCGAGCGAAGTGACCTTCGTGGTAACTATCGCTTCAACGGCAAGAGCACCGAGAACCCAACACGCTGTTAGGAATGGCCTGCCGAGGTGCCAATATGCAGGGTTTCTCAGCCAGCTGCAGCGGCAAGGTTGGCATTTTCTGGGAAGCCACCGTCATTCTCCAGTCGAATGGCGCCACTAAGTCTACTGTGTTCGGAGGACAATACGCCGCGTCAGCGACTCTCCCTCGCGGGAAGGCCGAGATGAGTTCGACGAACCAGGCATGTTACTGAACCCGCCACCGCCGACCTGGTCTGCCGTTAGCGGGGGAGTTCCTGAGGGAATGTATCTGGCGGCAACTTCCCACGCGCCTTTCAAGAGGCAAGACCTTAGAGAACCGGCGGCCACGCTGCAGGGGTCAGCTTGGAGAATAAGAGGCGCGTCCTTTGGTCAAGACGTAAGCCACGAGTTCTGCGAAGCCCGTCTGGCCTCGGTGGGGGCAGTGAAAGCTGGGCGTACGTGTGTGTGTAAGCCCTCTCGCTCAAAGGCGGCTCGGCTACGATGACTCGAACGTTTCCCTCACCTAGGGACCTAGGGGTGCTCGCTAGTTCGTGCTCTGTGATCGTGCTCGTGAGCGGTACGCCCGTGCTCGAGAAGCGGCGTGTTTGGAGCTTCGTGCTCACATGCTGTATGCTTCGTCTTGCGTGCTCCACTTGGGAGCCAGGCTAGACTGTCGAATGTATCTCTTGTTCTAATGTAAATAATATGTAAATGAGTCCTGCTCGCCTAGTCCTGTCCCCCCAAGTTCCTCCGATACTCCTACAACACCTACAACCATTGCAACTGGTGACAGCGGAGAGATCGTTCGACTACTCTGACAACGCACAAACGGATGAGCCGTGTGCAGATGCCTTCCAAGATACAGCGCGCACGACCGCATGCGGCAGTGCAAAGTACGCACTTGTTGGCGGAGTCGAAGACTCCTCTTCTTTCCCGCGCTGCCACCCCACTTTCCTCCGTGTATGGCGCGCGAGATTGAGCCGCGATCCTCAGTTCCCCTTGCGCCCAGTCGCGAGACACGCAGTCGCTGCAGGAGCCCAACGCCACCCCCTCCTCCCTCCCTCCCATCCCCCCGCGGCCTCTCGCGAGACGGAAAACGGCGCATTTGCTGTACTCTTCCTTCGCGCGCGCCAGATTGAGCCGCCATCGTCGGCTTCCCTCGCATGCTGTCACTCGCGCATACAGCATACGACGCGCGGTGACGGGGTTATCGCCCTTGCAATTTATAGGGAACATCTCAGTGACGCGGACGGTGACGGCAAAAAAGAACTTGCGGTGTCCATATAATTGCTATTGTAATGAAAAGAAAAAATTTTTACTTTCCTCTATTCATTCCCTGTCTAAACTGCGTAGTGTCCTCATGTGTTTGTAGTCAATAAATATTCGAGCCCATTCCAATGGCCTTATTCCAATCTTTCATTGCCTCCTGCGTGTCTATCACCACTGTAGTTGCCGCCAACTGAGATACCGATTGCTCGCTAAGGTAACGCGTGTTTCTTCGCCCACAGAGCAACATTTCATGTGGTATAATAGAGAGATAACAAGAAAAGAATTCAGTGGCGATGTAGTGACAAATGCTAGAGAAATGCATTAGCATTACATGGGATCCCTTTTTGAGGTCCATGATCCGATGTTCAAACTGCGTTCGCCACACTACAAAGCGTCGTTCAGCAACTCGCGCGACACATCACCCGCATCTTCGAGGAGCGAAGATGCGGGGTGATATATATATATATATATATATATATATATATATATATATATATATATATATATATATATATATATATATGTGTGTGTGTGTGTGTGTGTGTGTGTGTGTGTGTGTGTGTGTGTGTGTACGCGGAACGCTTGAAAGCAGTGCAACCCGACGCGCAAGCGGGCATGTCACGTGGCGTTCTTTTATTTGGCGGGCACCATCAGTAAGCTAAAAACACTAATACTTAATAGATAGAAAGACAGAAACTGTTTATTCGGGCGTTTTGCAAACCGCTCTGCAACTTCCTAATTTGAATTTTTTCCAGCTTCGTTGTTTCAAAAGTTGGTTAATTAATGTTGACTAATTATCTAATTATCACACAAAAATTAGCAACATGCATTTAGTCGCGTTGTCTTAGAGCACATCGGTATATTCTTAAGCTCCGGCTAGAGGTAGCTGAAGCACAATATATATATTCCACTTGGACACTCCTGATGCAAACGCATTAAAAATGTCGAGAATAGAGCTCACCGATGTCCAAAGTCTGGGAGAAGACCTCTTCCGAAGCGGGTCCCGCACCTTTGGCGTTGAATGCCTGCACGACGACGCTGTACCGGCTGCTGCGCCTCAGGTCCGTCAGCTCGCACTGCTGCACCGGCGACGCAGCAGAGCTCTCCAGCGTCTTGTAGGAGAACGACTCTTTCGCGTCGCGAACGCGGTAGCCGACGTAGTAACCCTGAACCAAACCGTTGGACTCTTCGTCCGACGGCGGCTGTCGAATTCGGAAAAGGGAAGGATCAATTGGTATACAAGAGCATCGTCGTCAGTAAGTATATAGCGCCGATTTGTTTATTCTCCTTCGCCACCTTATATCTTGTGGCTTCGACGTGTCGCGCCCTCTACGTGTTATAGAAATCGTATAATAATGGCGGATAGTCGTTTATCACGACTCCCAAAAAATACTAATCGTCGCAAGCACTGCACAAACTTTCTGCGTTGATTGGCTAATGCGCCGACAACACAACAAATTGTTAAGTATTTGCGGGGTAGAGCTTTACCTTCCACTTTACCAGCATCGCACTAGTGTACTAAAACAGTACGCTACCCGTCAAGAGCTCATCACAGTAACCGCCTGACACTTTGGCCCTCGAAACCAGTGCTTACCTTCCAAGAGACGTGCAGGCTTCGGGAACCAGTCGGAGTGACTTTGATATCTCGTGGCGCACCAGTTGGAGCTGCGTTAAACCATTCTTCATTGAGGAACCTGCTCTTACCTCTAATAATGTTGAGGTTTACAATTAATGAAATTGTTCGCATGAGTTTAGTTGTGAAACAGTAATCCCTACTAAAGCAATCTGTACGTTAAGTCTTCCTTCAATAAATAAATAATTAAATATTTAATTTCTCAACCTAATAGCCAATCGCAGTTTCGACTTCAGTAGCTCCATTTGAAGCACATTTACTGCTAAACTCAGTTGGCTGAAATTTCTATCAGTACCATTTGTCTCAGTACAGCCAAGCTGATCTATATTTCCTCCAAAATTGCGTGCATATCTCTCTATCTACAAAAAGTTGGTGAACTAAAGCCCAAAGGAAAGAAGCTACAACCGAAAACATCCTCTTATATCTTAGTTCAGAAATGTTATGATTATTTTTGTCACGTGTAGAAAAAAAAATCGGACAGCATGTTTGGCACGTCTTCTCGAAAACACTCAAGTGCTCCAGTCGTAGTGCTGGCGAGTCCGAGTGTTCCGGTTGTCATACTGAAAACAGTAGAGGCGGAAATAAAGTGCCCAGTTTATTAATATATTTATTTTATTATGTGTCCCACGACCTTCGTACTTTCCACGTGCCATGAAAAATAGCTCGCCTCGTCTTGATTGTTGGTCTCAAGGTACTAGACTGTAACGTCAAAATGCTGGGAAAATGTTTTGAAATGCCCTCGTCTTTTATCGGTTACGTCTCTGTACGATAACTAGCCTTTTCACAGCCTCTGATCTTACCAGTCAGAAATATTTTATGCTGAAGAGTGGGAAATTTAAGGCACATTCTGGCGGGAGAACAGGAGCACACGAGAGAGAGCGAAAATTACCTACAGAAGGCTGAGTTATAGCTCGCTCTGGCCTGCTACTCTACACTGGAGAAAAGGGATGGGCATGACAAACGGGATGATGATTAAAATAATGATGATGATGATGATGATGATGATGATTTGACAAAGAAGGTGCGCGTGTACAACTCCAAAATGTTGCAGCACTTTAAAGCCGTGTGGCTAGCCCAGTGGCTTGTAGAAAGCCTACAGCTGCAAACTACTCGCAAAATGTACTATCTCATGCCGGTAGCGGTATCAGCACCAAGCGTGACGTGGTTTTCTTTTTTTTTTTTTTGACATCGCTTTCCGAGCAGCTGTGAATTATCCTGCTTGCTCTCCCTCTGGAACACACTATAACTGGCTAGGACAAAGTGTATGGCACTATGATAAAAACAACTAGGAATACCTTCTTCTTCTGTAATGAGGACAAGCGTGTCACTAGGGTCGCTGGCTCCAATGGCGTTTTCTGCCCTAAGCCGGAACTCATAGCTCGTCTTCGGGCGTAGCCCACTTGCCACGTGTGAGAATTCGGTAGACTCAATGGCTGTTATTTGCGAGTCATGCTCCCAGGAACCTGAAAGAAGACAAAGCCCAAAACCAACATTATACAAAACATCTCATAATCGTAACCACAAGAACGACAAGACACAAAGAGAGGCAGTATGTTGCAGTGGTGGATCGTTATCAACTTGCAAATTGTACGTTCCTCGTAAAATAAAGGAAAGTTTAAAAATAATGTCAACCAGACCCACGTCCCAGTTGGCTAGCCACAGCGGGTGAAGAGCGCCAAAAGCCAACTACAAGAAAACTTCACTTCGGTGAAATTATTTATGGATGAGTGCTATTCAAGGCATCTTGACAAAGTTTCAGTTTCGGTAATTGACTAATTTTCTGAACAACAGCTTTTGAAAAACACCTAAGAAGAAGGCGCTTTCACTTGATGGTTAGTGGATATGACGCAAAACTCCCAGCTTCCCTCGAGATCGTGGCCACGCCGTGGGCAGCGCCTGATCTCGGATGCGGTGCCGTGAAGCCATGCTGTAATGCTTCTCAGCGTTCTGGATCAGTGCCCGATTTCCGGCGAGCGGCAATGACGACGCTCTCTTATTTCTGTTTAGGTATCAAATATCATCATTTTTATTATCTTTTCGTGGCATCTCTATATAAAAAGTAAAATTTAGCACACAGTTGTTGCCCCACATTTGCAATATCTGAAACTAGGCATTTTTACGTGGTCCAAAATGTATTGTCAGTCGGCTTTTAATGTGGTAAAAAGAAATAAGGCGTAGAGATACATTGGAAGAGCACTAGTTACGGGCGCATGGCAAGTGATGATTTCTGAAATTGCTCCGGGAAGAAGACCAAAACAAAAAGAAAGTCGCCGTTTCGCCCGAAAGGGGAAGCATCGATTGCGACAGCAAATTAGTGAGCAGCTATACGAAGTCAGGATATTAGTTTTATCGGGCGTATAAACTTGTAAACATAGGCGTACTAACTGAATTAACAAGCATGTTTTCACGCGTGCACAAGCAAACATGGACACCTCTCACTCGATGACCTCGGAAACTCGGTGTCAAAACGCTGCAGTGAGGAAACGCGGCAGCAGCAGCGAACGAATTGACCTTCGTGTTATTCCTCTCGCATCAATGCGAACTAGGGCGCGAAAACACAGCGCATCGCGGACATCGTACCCGTCACAGATGGCTTTCAGATATACCAGACCGTCCGGGCGCGCGCGCCCGCCTGGGCGAAGCCACCTGGATGGCATTGGCCTGGGCCGCCCGGAAAAGAGCGCTCCCTCCCCCCCCCCCCCCACCCCCGGGCTTCTACCTGCCACCCGAAGCCTTGTTCGTGGCGGAAGGCGGCGCGCTTCCTCCCCACTTTCGTCCGTTGCGGGTGCGAAATTGAGCCGCGATCACTGGCTCCCCTTCGCAAGCTTTCACTCACATATACAACATACGGCGCGGCGACGATTCTAATGCCCTTGGGCTTTATCCGGAACCTCGTGTCGACGCCGACGGCAGAAATGCGCCTGGAGTGTCCATATATTTGCTATCGCAATAATATCGCAGGGTGGCATCCAGCAGACACTGGTATCGGTTTACGTGGGCGTCTCCTGCCCTCTTCTGTTCTCTGTATATTGTTTTTACGAGAGTGACAATGGAGGAAGTGGAAGACAAGGAGTACTCAAAGCATTTAAAAAAATATTTATAAAGTGCTATATACAACAGAAGGAAATGAAGTGGTCAGAGTAGTTCTAGTTCTGTTTCTCTACAGTAGTCGATTTATAAGCGAGCGGACAACACAGATTGCATGAAACTGACTGTATTGAGTCTAGCTTTCGGTTTTTCGTATATTGTTGTTTTGTTTCCACGTGTTCTCTACAGCGCACCTATCCATCAACAGTTCAAAATCAATTTCAATTGTTTCTTTTTGCCTAGTCATAAGGTGATGCCTCGAAGTGATTATTAGATTAAATTTTTAGTAGCGAACAAGAAGGGCGTTTCTACAGAGCAAATTCACAACAAAAGCTAACTCAGCGCTTTCTTGTTGATCACTTAATTTTGAAATTTGTTTATTTGGATTTTTGCGCAGATATTTTTTTTTACCTTCCGTAAATTCCTAAAGCGTAAGTGCTGCAGGACCCCATTGCTGACCGAGAAGGTTTCTCTGGTAGTCGTCAAGCGTCATGTGTATGAAGGAATTGCTGATATGTAATGGCGCGAATGATTGTATCCAGCTGAAATGTAAGGAGAAATTAAAAAAAAAAGGTAGACTTAAGGCGACAGCCGAAAAAAAAAAAGAATCTCAGTGATATACCTTTACCCAGGTATCTTAGTGCTCACCATCTCTCCGCTTGTGCTCCAGCAGGTACTTGAGCACGGGGCTGTTCCCGGAGTAGGGAGGCGACCAGGACAGTGTTACAGCACGGCTCGCCGTCTGCGTTGCTTCCAGACCACGTGGCTTGTCCGGGGGCTCTGATTGGGCGATGCGTTCAGTAGACGGGAGCGTAAAGGCAACGTTGTATATGTTTCTCTCGAAGCGTATATCTGTTCGCAATGCAATATTACCTGGATTTCAATTTCTACTCTGGGAATATAGCGACGCGCTCCATGCAGGCTGCAAACTGTGAAAAACGAAAAACAGAACTAAGACTTCTACTCTCTGAGTCGCAACAACTGCCGGCTTCTCGGCCGATCTCCTGTAGTAGGGCACATGCCATGATATAGCTAGCAAGCAAGGAAGCAAGCAAGCAAAAAAAACGGGGCCTGCCAGTTGGATATCAGCATTATTTTGTGAAGCAAGCTGATCACGCAACTCATAAAGCGTTATATATCACTATTGAGCACATATATATCTCACATTGCCTCGAAGATCACCGACGCGGGGTGTTGCTTAACACTAGCTTTAGCGCGTGCCTGCGCTTATGAGTCGCGCCGCGGCCGCTAGGTGCAACACCCCCCCCCCCCCCTTCCCCATGATTCATGACAGCTGACCAAGCAGAAAGGGGCTCAAGTCGCACCTGGCGGTCAGCCTTGCCCGCATTTCGAAAAATACTTGTGAAAAACGCTGTTCTTCCTTTAGCTCAGATGCGTTTAAGTATTATATAAATGAAGAATACAATTATTTAAAAATCAATAAACTCGCCCACATTTGAAAGTCAATGCTTGAACTACAAACTATTCCGCAGGCGTTATACATGTCGCACCAGAAATGTGCATTTGAGCGCGGTGCTGAAGGCCACTAGTGCGACATCTTGTGCCCACCAAACAACACGTTTTGAGCAGCATTGTTGCTCCTGCGGCCAAGGTTAGATAGCTGATAATTAAGTGCACTGCATCCCATTAACGTTTCGTTTTCTTAATGATGTGCTGGAATGAGGTTAAAACTAAGGTTAGTTCGCGATGCGCGTTCATTGTCTTAGTACAGTTGTTATTAGCATGTCGGCGAGATGCTTGCACTGACCTTACTCGACGTCTTTGCAAGCAATTCACGCGCCTTGCGGCCGATAAGAAACGCTGTTGTCTTTCCGCTATAGTGTACGCTTTGTTTAGGTATCTTTTCCGTCACTCTACATTCTGTTTTGGCCACCTGCAAATTAATATTCGGGGTCTTTGTTTCTGTCGTCAGAAATCATATTTTGACGAGAGCGTTGTCTAAACACTCAAGCATTAGATCCTGACCTCTCACATAAAGTGAGGACCGAATGGTCCTCAGCTGTGCCTCTATGCACAGGTGCATAGAAGGTAGCTCATTGCTATCCTCAACATCGTTACCGCACTACAACCTGAGAGGCAACTGCAAGAATGCCGTCCTGAATGTACATTAGGGATCGTTCCCGTCACTTTCACCTGCACTGCGAAACGCCCTACTTATACTGGTTGTGCCACGTAACTTGGGCCAAAGCTTAAAGAATATGCACATTCCAAGTAGCTGGACAAAATCAAGTTAAGGTTGTTTGCCGCCGCTTGGATATACTCAGAGTATTTTTTTTTTGCATTCCGCCTAATTACATAATTAGTATTAATAATTTATTGATTTCTCAAATAATATAGATGAAAAGTGTGAATGAGAAAATTGTAGAACATAAGAGAACTCCCGACACAGCTTTATTTTTCCCGATACGTACTGCATAAAAATGTTTTAGAGGCATTAGAGAAACCCGCTAATGCACGCAAAATTTCCGCGCGACTGGCCGCTCGAGGCACTTCCATAAAAGTCGAATTATTTCAAACTTGTAACACAACCACATATACTTACACAGGCTGAAATATGTGTACACGAACGCTCACGGCCAAGGCTTTGGCAATCGTTAGAAGCCGTATTTTAACGCCATTTAGTTTTCTGTGCAATTTCTAATGGAAATACTACTACGACATAAAGCACTCCTACCCGCCGTATTAGCTTAGCGGCTCAAGCGTTGCGCTGCTAAGCACGACATTGCAGGATTATACCACGGTCACAGCGGCCGCATTCCTAATGCAAAAAATGCCCGTGTTCCGGGAATCGGGCGCACGTCAACGATCCCCAGGTGGTTAAAATTTCCCTAGTCCCTTCACAACGGCGTGCCTCATAATCATTTCGCGGTTTTGGCACTTAAAGCTCGGCAATCTCACTCTCTTTCTTTCTCTGTAGAGAGAGAGAAAATAATGCAGAGAAAGGCCGGGAGGTTAACCAGAGGTAGTTCCGGTTGGCTACCCTGCGCAGGGGGAAGGGTTATGAGGGATAAAAAGTAGTCCTAGTGATGGCAGCAGATATACTTTCACACCCACCCACCCTGGACGACGACCTGGAAGTTCGTGTCGTCCCTTCCGTAGGCGTTCTCGGCGTAACAGCTGAACAGCGAAGAGTCCCTGCGGTCCACGCTTGGGATGCGGACGACGTACTCGAGGGCGTCGGTTCCCGGTTTTTCCTCCACCACATACCTGCAGTTTTTAACGAAGATGATACATAGGCGTTGTATCTGGTTACGCTTGCGATCGTCTTGCGCCAGCAGCCTCAGCAGTGGGCATCTCACTCGCGCATATCTTGTTGTGGGCTCTGTACAGCGCGCTCTCGCAACGCCTTTTGCTATCTAGTCGGTGGACGTTTACTCACCGAGGTGGCCAATGGTAGCGTGGTGGTTTTGGCGTTAAGCTACTAAGCCGGAGATCACGGGATCAAATCCCGGCCGGGGTGGCCGTATTTCAGCGGGGGCAAAGTGCAAAAACACCCATGCACTGTGCTTTGGATACCCGTAGTTTACTGGAAGTATACTGAAAATGAACCCGCAGTCCCGCACTAGGGCGCGTCTCATGACCATATCGGGGTTTTTGCATGTAAAGTCCAAGAACTAAATTTCTTTGGGTCAAATCTACAGCGGCAAGGATCAGGTACACAGCTGTGCGCCTGATGTAGTGCGTCCCAGCTAACCTTTGACAAGATTTTAAATATACACCACTACGCAATTAGAGGAAGCGATTCGCACTATTTCGCGTATTATATCCAAACAAACAATAACATATTGAAGCCATATTTGCCAACTCCAGAAAATATTAGGTTTTGAAAACAATGTCCAATGAAATAGTTACCGGCATTTTAGGAAATCAAGCGCCTGGTGTCGGGACATGGCCTTGCACATACGCGTCATTTCGTGTTCATAGGCCTGCAAATGCGGCCTATTTTGGGCAGCCTGCTGTATAGAAATCACGATGCGTGCAAAGAAGATTACGCTGGGAGAGCGTTGAATGATCTAACCGTTGTGACGTGCAACAATGAACGGCACATTGTGCCGGCAAAAACAGACATCACTCTACCAGCGTAACCTATTGCACCCATCGTGATTTCGACAGCAGGCTCGCCAGGTGTTGACATAACGGAAGGCCCGTGAGCACGCGCATGCGCAAGGCCATGTCTTGACACCGGGCGCTTGCTTCGTCAGAGGCCTGCACATTGTGACTGCTTTTCCAGTACCGAACGGATCGACTCAGCCCCAAGGCATAGTAGTTCCTTTTTTTTTATCTTCTTGCAACCATCTTTCGGCTCAATAAGGAAATGCCTACCTTGGCTCCGCTGTCGGGCTAAAGGCGTGCCTGTCCCTCGTCCAGGTGACCGTGATGGGCGGCTCGCCGACGGCACGGCAGGTGAGCGCTACGCTCTCACCGCGACGAACGGTAAGCGCCTGGAACTTGCGCTCGAAGTGTGCAGCCACTGCAAATTAGCGGACGCATAGAGAAACTTGCAGGTTTCAGCGAATAAACTGAAGTCATTTACTGCGACAGCAGGCTCTCGCAGTGGTCATATCGCCGCAACGGGTGTGACACTGGCAAAGACCACTGCGGGAGCATGCCGCAGTTGCTGAGGTTGTACGCAGGATATGGACTAGCTTTTATTATCTTTTCTAGAGATGACTTCCCATTGAATAAATGAAAGCTTCGTGTGACGATGAAAAGGTAACCGTCACGCTACAGTTGGGCCTTCTCACACGTTGCCCACTGACGCAATGACCTTTATGTGCTCTGGGAATAAATGTTGTGTAATAGACAATCTGAAAAACTCGCCATAACACAACCGCTCTTATCCGATTTCAAACATGTTGCCGAACTCCGAGAGCGCTCTCGTCTACTTCAAAGATTCTACCATCCATTAGTTTGCTCCTGCTATACTCCCGCTCGCGATACTTATCTGTTACACCGGGTGTTATCGGGATACGGTTCTTCAGTTGTTCACTCCTTACTCTTTTTTCTGATGCGGTGTATACTAGGTCACGACCGTTAAGATTTAAAATCGTCGACTTTATTTCATCCCTATAAATGTTGATGGAGCTAAGATGTATCTGTTTCAGAAAGAAAAGAAATACGTTCATACAATGCCTAAATCGATAGATATTAGTGAACGACCATGTTCATGGTGTACACATTCTCGAGTGTGTCCATCGTCAATGCGCCGGGCTGCAACACCGATTCTCTTCTTTTATTTTTGTCCATCTTGTCCTTCCTAGGTTAGCACACGGAACCCACTTCTCGTTCAGCTTTCGCCTTTCCTTTTGAAGTTTACATCTCGACATTCTTGCTTTGCGCATTTCCTAAGGAAATGCAAAAAAAAAAAAGGTGACAGAAAAGAATAAAGAATGGCGATTTCAGTTTTACCGAAATCAATGAGTCAGAGGTGTGGCTTCTCATCTGCTGACACTTACCATGCACGTCCAGCTTAACCACGGTGGAGATGCCCGGCCCGACACCATTCAATGCCTGGCACATGTAATGTGCGGCATCGGTGGTGTCGGCCTCGCGGATGCTTAGCGAGCCGTTCTCCAAAATCTGCACGTTGGCGTTGCTGATGATCACGGAGAAGTCGCGGCCGCCTTCCGAGCCTGGTGAAAAGACAGATGCAAAATAGAAATAAGAATGTATCCGTTCTCGGTGGTTGTCCTGTGAATAACAACGTGGCCTTATGACGTTTATTCGTATTGAATTTTAGTTCGGGCCATTCGGCTACTCCATAAAGGGTACGGCTTGACATAACGGAAAAACGGCCGTTCACCGACATCTTTAGCTATGTCAAGCGTAAAAGGAAGGCTCACTGTGAGATTAAAATACTGCGCTGGAATGTCACTCGGTAGACAGTCAAACGCCATTGGCGTATGTGCGAGGGACGAGCAACCTTTTTTTATGAAAAGAAATGCAGTGTTCCTGTTCTTTTATACTGCGCCTGCTATCGCTTAGGCATTTTCAAAACTATAGAGCACTTCTATTTCATTTTCTGTGTGCTACACTTAGCCTAAAATCTACTATTGACTGCATGCTAATTTACTTTGCATAGGCAGTACGCTGGTCTCTTTCAAATTTCCTAGCGGCGCATCTTCGATATTTTTTTTAGAAATTCTCTTAAGTGGTCCGACAGCTGCACCTATCTACATACTTTGAATTCAGGAGAGATTGCCAGTTCAAGAACTGGTACAAGGCGCGGGAAGAGATGTCTGCATAGAAGACAAAACACTTCCGCTCGTATACTTCATAAGGCAATGAATAGGTGTTCAAAGTCTACGTTACTTACATGTTGCCTGAAATAAATTAGGGCCGAATTAACAAAGTATTTCGTTCGCAAGTACTCTTTGCCTTTGGTAGGCCGCGTTCATTAAAAATATGTCCAACATCACGATTGGCCAGACTTTTCTCTTGCGAAAAACTCCACCGTAAGAGCTTTTTTGTGAATGTGGGCTTTATGCATGTCGCCTACGTATGGAGTTTCAATGAAGAACAACTTGTTTACGGAATAAATGGATTGCGTCAACTGCTCTAATTTGCCAGGAAATTGACGCAGATATGCGTAGCCGTATGAAAAGAAATGACATGGACTGCGTCGCAATGGGGACGAATGGCCCAGTTAATGGGCCAGAACCAGGCCTGACAATGTGGACAAGGAATTTTCTGCAACCATATATGTCCGCCGTATCATTTATTCAGTGATACACTTTTTGTCGATACTTACGGTTCGCTTTCTTCCATCGAATGACGGGCACTGGAAAACCGTCAGCCTGGCAGTCGAAGGTCACCGCCTGGCCCATAATAGTCGCCTTATCCACAGGCTCATGACGCCACCTGGGTGTCACTACCAACAACAAAAGAAAACAAAGCGCATCTATCGGGTATAGAGCTTCTGCTTTGCAACCTCTTAACTTAGAGGCAGCAGTCTATTTTGAAGGCTTCATTGCGGTGGAGCTCTGGTAAACTATAGCATCAAATTATTTTTGATAGTAAAGGACATTTAAGTGAAAAAAAAATGCAAATGCACAGAACGCCTATAGAGAAGAGAAGCTGTGTTTCATCCTTTGTGTTACCCACCGGTGTCAAGGCCGCGTGGCTTTGGCGACGTGCTGCTGAGCATCAGGTCGTACGTTTGCTTACCAGCGGCAGCAGCTCGAAGTGGATATGTTTGGATTCCGAAAAAGTGTGTTCAGCAAGCATCTTTAGCAACCCCACGTAGCCGCCATTCATCAGCGTCCTCCTATACGGCGTCTAGATTCCATAAACCCGGTGTTCGTTTGGGGCATTAGAACTGAGTTAACCAATCAGAGTTCTGCATTCAAGTAGTCACCCGCGGACGTCGAGTCATCATTAGGGAAGCGCCACCTGTTCCAGTATTCGGTATCGTTACTGTGATTTGCTGAATAAGTCTTACGACAAAGTGACGGCATTTTTTTGTCTGTGCTAACATTTTAGCTTTTATGCTGTGCAAAGAAACCGGGAAGAATTAACTACTTGTAGCTGATAACCCTATAGTGATTTTGCTAGCTTGTCTCTGCCGAAGAGAACTTATGAGCGCAGGGCCAAAAGAAGAAATTTGTTCCGTAGAGCAGTGCGCCTATCAACGTTAGTCGGCTTCGCTGCGAATAACTTTTGGAAATCAAAACAGGACTTTCATGAGATCAAGCCGATGCACATATACTAAACGGTTGCAATCGCTAACAAGTTTAAACGCTCTTCATTTCTCAACAGTAACAATGAAAACGCAGAACGGCTCGCATCCTTTCTCGCCTCTGAATGCTTCACAAGCAACCCCGTTTGCAGGTAGAAGCCAGTTTGGGTACAACGGCTATCAGCTTCAAGGCAGTACAGGCCCCTTGGTGACACCCAATCAGCGTTTCCACTCAGAAAGAGCCCAGCGCCAAGAAAATGGATTAAGCACACTTACATAACGGAAAGAGGTACCATGATGTCGCGATGATACCAGGTACAGGCCTATAAAGAATGGTGGCTACCTCGTTGCCTGCTTGAAGAATGACTATGGGAGTTTCGCAATTCCTCATTTTGCACTGCGCCCTTTCAGTGCAGAGGAGAGAGTGACTTCTTATATATACAGGTACACGTACAGGAGGAGGAGGAGGAGAAAATAAAGAGAGAAGTCAGAGATGTTAACCAGAAATGCTCCTGCTTAGCTACCCTGCTCTGGCGGACGGCAAAGAGGGAATAGAAAGATAAGCTGCACGTGCAAAATTCAGCGGAGTGAACGAGCTAAACCCATCGGGGAACTTGAAAAAGTCAAAACAGCGCTGACTGCTGTAAGAAGAGGGCTACATATGCTGAGGAGCTTTCTACGAATTTCATAATTCTCACAAAACTGTTCATAATGAAGAACAAGGCTACAATACTTACAAAATAGATACGGAACTCTTCGCATCAGATAGCTCGAACACCAAAGGTAATGCCGACAAAAAAGATATTTGCGCTTTCTTTCCTAGCAAAGATATGTTATGCTACATTCTTCAACGGATCACTTACACGTCAGCGCTTAAGTTGCCCTGGTTTTAAAGAGGGCAACGAATGCCTTTGAATGGTGCTTCATTTGTACGGTGATACCAGAACCTTGGGGTAAAATTTGTACTGTACAATCTTGGCACGCGCCTAGACATCCTGTTGTGTTTGCTTTTCATGGGAAGTAAACAATTATATCCTGGGGTTGTACGCGCCAAAACACCCGCCACGGTTGCTCAGTCGCTATGGTGTTGGGCTGCTGCGCACGAGGTCGCGGGATCGAAACCCAGCCGGGGCGGCCGCATTTTGATGGGGGCAAAATGCGAAAACACCCGTGTGCTTAGATTTAGGCGTACGTTAAAGAACCCCATGTGGTCGAAATCTCCGGAGTCCTCCACTACGGCGTGCCTCATAATCAGAAAGTGGTTTTGGCACGTTAAACCCCATAATAAAAATACTTGCCAAAACCACAATATCATTATTGTTTCGGTAAAATTTTGACCATTTCAGGTTTTTTGACGTGCACCTAATGAACGGCAAACCGGTGTTTTTGCATTTCTTTCCCGTCAAAATGCTGCCACCATGGCTAGAATTTGGTCTCGCATCCTCCGGCTTAACAGCGCATTGCCAAAGCCACTGCGCTACCTCTGCGAGTCTATATAAGAATTCCAAGAGTTCCGCTGACTCATTGAAGTTTATAGAATGGTTATATTCTTAAGTGATTAATGTGCCCGTGAGTGTTAGACCTACGAGCCAAAGCCCGGACAATCAGCCACATACTAGTTTCGGCATTTCCAATTTGCATTGTAAATTATGGGGGTTTTCGTGCCAGAACCACGTTCTCATTATGAGACACGTCATCGTGGGGGACTGCGGAAATTTTGACCACCTGGGGTTCTTTAACGTGCACCTAAATCAAAGTACACCGGTGTTTTCACATTTCGGCCCAATCGAAATGTCGCCGCCATGGCCGGGATTCAATCCCGGGACCTCGTGCTTAGCAGCCCAACACCATAGCCACTAAAACCACGGCGGGTTCCCAATTTACATTCGACGCGGCTTTCGCTGCCGGAGGCAAGGAGTGAGCCAAGAGGATGGGGACCTTTTGCGAGCAAACATAAGTATGCACTTCCCAGAAAAGTAAGGCAACTGTAAACAATAGAGTGCCAGGAAAGTAAACGCCGCCGTAAGTGCTGACGGTTTTCGATCCACGTTTCCTCGCTTCTCGTCATTTCCCCCACTATTTTCGTTAGCGTCTTTTGCAGCGTTAGCACAGCAGAATACATGGAGACGCTCGTGTATGTTTGATGAGGTTAAACCGCTGAAGTTAAGAGGAGCATCAAGGCGATATGCTAGAAGAGAACCGCAGTGCTTCGGTGAGAGAAAGAAAAAGAAAATAGAGAAAGAAAGAAAAAGAAAACCTGTCTCAAGAGCAACCGTCGTCTCTTCGCGGCGCGTGAATGAGTATTATCGTATAGGAATAAAATACAGAGTAAGGAATAAATAAAATATATCGCTCATTTCAAGCAGCAAAATATTTATCCGCAAGTTTTCTTTAGAATGCCATGTGAAAATGCATACGCAAGCATGAAGAAACTTTCAAGCAGATTAGGGGAGCTCCTGGGTCCAGAATTATACTTAAGAAAAAGGAAACATTACAGGCCCCTATAAGGCAAAAGTATTCCAATCTCCTGACGTCGAATTCACGTAACCATCAATGCAAACATCGGACGGTAGCCAGCAGCGTTGTTTGAAGAGCCCAATCAAAAGTTGTCCTGGTTTGTAGTAGGTCTTTTATTTTTTTTGCTTTCAAAGCGAATAGCATTGTTACATTGAGCGGCTTTTTTTTCTTATCTGATTGGCTGACAAGAGGTGACGATCACGCTCAAGTGGAGGGGGTCTCGGTGGGGCCGAGCGAGCGCAGTCAAAGTAGATATCCTGGTAAAGGGAGTGGTGCCACCGTCTGAAATTGGTCCACTTCCCCTTGATTAGCTTGCGGAGGCTGTTTGAAAATCGCAGCGGCATGCTACATAAGGTTAAAAATGATGCTATAACGGATACTTATGGAAGAAGGGTTGGCGGAGCTACGCCGTATACGTGTCAAAAGGGCTCGTAACGTTACACTGCGACGCAAATGTTTGTATTATGACAAAATAAATTCATGATGCCCAGCAACTCCGAGTACCCAGTGCCAGAGCTATCTTCTATTCCTTTTGGAATGGGACAATAGGTGGCTGCTCCTAAAAAACATTGTTCGGCATATTATTGCATCTTTAACGCATACACGTCACTTTGACGCAGTGAAATGGCGCTTGTTTGTGAAGTCACGTGAAAGAGAGGCGAATATGGGCGCAGCCCGAAGACTCCTGAGCAGTGGCGGAGGGCTAATGGCGAAAAAGTTGTCTAATGACAAATAATGATCCTTCGTTTGTTCGGTCAAATGGAGCATAATCAGTGTGTACACGTCATATCACAAGGGGAGCTTCGCGTGACAGACTGGTGAAGTGGAGGTGGCGCGAAAATCGCTTGGCCAAGTATGGAGTCCTGATCACCGAATTCGAACAGAAATAGCTTGGAATAGCTTTACGTTACAGCGCCCATAAACTATGCGCAAAGGAAGGACGACACAAGGCAAACGACGAGGACACAGCCTTACCATGACTGTTCTTTTCGCACTTTCGCGCTTTGTTTAGCACAAGTTCACTCCGAATTTTTCCCGAATTACAGTCATTCTAAAGAAAAATTAAACAGCTTATCATCGAAAATACGATAAATATTGTATGCTCTTGCGTGTATTAGAATAATATTTCAGTTGAGCGGTACGGGGAAGACTACGAAATCACACATACCTTAGCTTCCGCGGTTCATTCTCAGTAATAGTATGATCCAACTTGGGTGAAAAACTTTGTGACGTGTTTTTACGTTGGTTCATTTTTTTTTTTTGCAACAGCCGGTGAACACTCATTCTTCAGCGAACGTAATTGTACTGAGTCAACCAAAATGTTGAATACACAACTCGTGTTTTCCAGAAAGTTCCGGAGCATTACCATCGTATTTATGTACTGAATTGTCATCATACTTATGCATTAGGTGACAGCTGGCTTCCAACCTTCACGTTAAGAAACTCGCTCGACGTGCGCTCGGCATAAACGGAAATAATCAGGTTATGCATTTAGATACTGACGTAGTAAATTAAAGAGTTAATTAGGAGTACACAGTTATTCCCTCCCCAAAGTGTTTGCCATAATGATACACGTGCGACCAGGATACCCTTACATAAGCATGTCGGAAGAGTTGAAGCTGCACATGAACTAATCGGTTAGCAATCGGGAATGCACGGCAACAGATAAAAGGTGCATAGAGCCACTCGGACTTTCCCGCACGAACGCAAGCTTTTTATTCAAGGGTATAGATTTGTAACCTTCCAAGCCATTGCCGTCATTATTTTTTTTTTCAAATGAACTAAATGTTTCCGAAAACTCACTGAGACAAGTTCGGAGTTTATCTCTCCTCTAACTCACCGCAACGTACGTAGGGTCACAACCTGAACAACCAGCAGCACGGGGCTGGCACATGCCACAGGCTGGTTATTGATCCCTCTCAGCTAGTTTTATGATCAGGTGTGAACGTCGACCGAAGAGGCTGGGGGACAGAGGATGACTGACGATGTCACAGTGATATAAGAACTTAAGGCGTACATCAAAGCTTGAGTATACCTTAAAATTATGAACTGAAGCATCCTTGTGTCCTTGTGTTGCCCCTATTCTTTGTCCCTGTTTGTTTGCGCACAAAAAGTATAAATTTGAAATTATGCCACTTTTTCCCTGAAGTGTGCCCTGTTGAGATGCAACCAAACAAAATGGATAAATGTGGCACCGAGGAGGACCCGTAATAACAATGCGTTATCTTCTGTAGTACTGAACTGACAGACCGTACAAAAAAAGGCAGGTTTAAGCGCAACTACGAACTGACTAATATTGTTTTTAGCGATGGCTCAACGCCGCCAATGTAATAGGGTGCACACACTCATGCACCATTAACAATTAGAGTTGCTTGCTGGGAAACAGGATAACAAAACGAGAGAGTAAAATTAAAAGAAAAATGAATGGTGAAAGAAAGCCAGAAACTACGTTATGGTCACCCATCACGCCAGATACTTACGCGCACTATTGACTAAGAATATCCGTTCTAAACAAGTGCCCCTGAAAGAATAACTAATTATTTAGAGCGTTAATGTACACACCATACCTTACATAATGCGTGCATACGCTTCTGACTTTCTACAGCGAAGCTGTTTATAGCTTGAGTTCCGCAGATTCTTTATCTCCGTCAACAAATCGGCGTGTGCAACAACTCAGATACCAAATTTAGATGTAACTCGCTTCATTCTATGCAAAAGCTTATACGTCTCTTCACTGGGATATGTATTTTCAGTAGATCAGTTATCAATAAGCTCCATTTTCAAGATCAGTAGACTTCCAGGTCGACAATCTTTTTTTATTGTTTATGGGGGTACGAGCCATCCTTTATTTTCGTGACGGACAACTTTCCTGTTAGGTAGGCAAAGAAATGCTTACGCATTTAATAAGAGAGGTGATACGATACAACATTTGATATGACGTGATGCGTACCTATCATTACGATGACCACCGATCAGTACAATAAATGTGTTCGTACCTTTGTTCTAAATTATGTGTCACCTCAGTGTCATGTCGTAAATAGTTTCGCTGGTCAACCACCTTCACAGAGTTGAATCGCTCATTATTTTTTTACTGTTATTTGGTGGCGACAAAAGTAGGCAGCATTGTGGTCTGGCCAAACAGTGCCAGCAACTGTATCTTTCGCAGCAGTAAACATGGCTGACAGTATCTTGAACTACAGAAACAAAATAGTTGTGCACTTTCAATATTCGCTTGATACATCTCTAGTCTGGCCCACGTATACTATAGTATCTGTCACGTGCGTCAGAATCGTGTAAAAAAAAAATTTGCTACACTACACGACTTTTGTGCATGCTTTACATCGGATGAAGTGCTCTCTTCAGAAAAACCATCTGCTGCATTTTACGAATCTGCAAGTACGATGACGTTTACCCCTTCCAACTCTTCATATACAACCTGCCTTTATTCCTGTTGTGCTGCCTGTCATCATACTTACACATTCACTTAAGATATGAAGGTAAAGCGCGAGCATCAAATGTTTCAATAACAACGCCACCGGAGGATACGGTGGAGACGAGACTTAGCAAGACTATCGGTACTCCGCTTTCTGTTTTACTGTTTCTTGCAGCAGTGATCACCCCCAATTGAATGCAGTTGCAAATATTGCAAAGTTGCAGTTGCAAACGCCCTCATGATTCCATCTGGGTTTGCGCGTAAGATCCCGATATAACCATGGCCAATTTCCCGCTGCACAGTTTCTGGATCGAGTGCATCGGAGAGGGAGTGATGGCTGCTACTAGGAATCGTTAAGGAAGGAGAATACGCGATAGTCTTGTGTAATCTGTTCTTCGCCACGCAGAAAACGCCCCCGGACACCAAGTTTCTTACACAGTCAAAGCCAGCACTTTAACCTTCATATGGCGCGTTACTGCACTTTTCTGTAATTTATCACCATGGTATATTTGTCCTCAGCACCAGCTATAGTACAAATGTAGACTGCACAGTTCAAATAAATGGATATACAGAGACGTGGGCCTCCATCTCTGCTCGATGCTACATTTAGATTCAATTACCATGAGTACGAAAGAGCTAGCCACCCTGGAAGTTCTTAGGTCTATGACGTATCCACCCACCTTGTACCACCATTGGTGATGTGTAGTTGGCCGAGGCTGCCGGGTTCGAAGCGACGCAGGTGTAGTTGCCCGAGTGCAGCTGACGGACGCCGGTGAAGGAAAGAAACGACGTGTAGTCGTTGGCCTTAGCGACCGAAGCCTCCAGCACGGAGTCGAGCGGCCGCCCGTCTTTGAACCACTCGATGGTAATGGGAAGGTCCCCGTCAGAAACGATACATGCAGCGCCAGCCCGTTTGCCCTCGGTCAGGTCGTCCGGAAAGCTGAACGGGCTCACAACGGGTGGGGCTGCGAAATTGCCGTACAGACACATTTGCTTCGGCAGCATAAATGGGATGCGATAGTACAGTATGAATACCAGCACTTGCTTATGACGCCGACGTTGGGTCCCCATAGAACCTTGTGCTCTGGGACCTCCTTCTGTAGCTTCTATAATGTATTACACTTAATAACTCAATAAAGCATCATTCTGATTCTGATTCTGGGTGAGGGGGAAGAGGGTGGGGAAAGAAGTTGTTGCGGCCAAAGATAAAAGCTCCAACGGAAGTAATGAGCACAGCTGTTGTCGCCTGTGAGGAAGATTATCTTGTTAATTGCGAGTGAAAGTGGAATGCTGATAGAGCAGGAGGAGAAGGAAGATAAAAAAAAGGATATGATAGAAAGACTAAAAAATGTAGACTACAGCAGCCGTCTTGTTTGCAAGCTCCTTATTCATCCGTGTTTATTCCACACTGAGGAATGGAAAGGACGGTAAGGTAGAAAGGTCAACAAAACACGCGTCTTGTTTGCTACCCTACGCTAGGTGAAGGAGGGAAAAGGATAAAAATAAAGACAAGAGGGGGAGGGAGCAAGGTACTAGCAATGCGAACACGTGCTGTTGGTCATCCTATCAAACCTACAGTCTGTCACTGAGGCCAGTCGATCTCACACGCCATAGCAATACCTGCGTCGCATTGTAAGCCTGCGACGTGTGAAGTCATGGTCTAAGAATCTTTGTGTATGAAAATTTGTCTATTATCTAATCAGTGCAACACACTCCGAACTACATCGCGTTGGATGGCATAGCGATCACAAAAACACAACACGGGTTCGATCGTGTTTTCACAGTTGCATGCGTCACAGATATATGGCTGCCTGACGTTTCAATAAAGGCTGAGTAGGCTTTCGTTAATGTCATCCCTAACCAAAGGCGGCGCATTGAAGTTGCATCACGGCTAGAGAAGTTTGATGTAGTCTGCAGCTCCACTCTAGGATTAAGTCCCTGGAGACGACAGTTGCAGTCTATTGGGTGTGTTCCGCGAAGGTTGCTGTGTATTGCCTGAAATGCTTAAAAATTAAGACCCGATAGAATATTTAAGCTTAGTAATGAATTATCCGTGTAGGTAAGTGTAAGAACTTGTCTCAGCGAAAATAAATCACAAGTGGGCAAGGCATTGTTGGGACCTTGAAGCAAAACCATGGCCGAAAAGGCCACGCTGTCGCACTGGTTATTGCAGTATGCTGCTGAGCATGTGGCCAATGCTTCGGAACATTGTGCACTGGTGAAAATGCTGAATAAGGCTTGTTTCGTGTGCTGGTTGCTGCATTAGTGATAGGCAAAAAAAAGCCATCGTTAAAGCATAGTCATCTTTCTCTTTCCTTCCTTTTTGCATTCCACAAATGGGTTGCAGTGTGCCTCCACAAATTGTAAGCTAATGTGGTGGGCAGCTGCTGAATAACAAGTAAAATGTAGCGTTGCATGTAACCACGAGTGAAGTTGATTCGAATCATTCGCTTATTTCTTTAGGCGCGCGCAATCGGTGCTTTTCTTTATCGCTCACTGTCACACAAACTTATAGTCAGTCTTCAGAAAGCATCGAGTGCGCTGCATTGCTTAACACCGCACGTCGATACTTAACTCTGCGATCGTTGAAGACACTCGATCGTCGTGTACCTCCTTCTAACGCTAATACCGTTTCTGTTCCCCTCGTTACTTTTTTTGTTTCTTTTCTTTTCACTCTCTCCAGACCGTAAAGCTAACTGAAAGCGTTCTCTGTTAACCTGTCTGGTTTTGGTTGCTTTGAAATCTTACAGTAATAAGGCATATATGCATTAAAAATTTTAAAAAGAACGAGAAGCAAAGCAGCTAACCGAAATTTGCAACGTATTTTATTTGCCCTTAGAAGTCAATATCTGCGCAGTGTAACTTTTGCAGTTTTATTGTTTATTTAGTTTTTCATGAAAACATACCACCACAACGATTGCGCCACATTTCAGATTGGGAGGCACGAGTTTATAATCTGTATATATTCGTGAAGATGTTGAAATGCACATCATTTACATGAATTATTGACTGCACTCTAAGGCTTAAAAGTAAACTTTAATCTTCCGCACCTAGTTCCACAATCTCTGTCGGATAAGTAAGAGACTATGCTTTTTTTCCCAAAGGGTTCTGCTATGATCCAAGCAACGTGCCCGTAGCAAATTAGATAATTAAATAATCAACGGTAACATTTACAACACATTTCACAGTTATTGCAGGCCATTTCCGAACCGAAAGGCCTTCAAGCAACAAAAAAAATAAAGATTACAGAGCAGGAACTCGGCAAATATAGGAAAAGCCGAAATACGGGTAATGCGCAGCGAGAAGCTCAAAATAAACACTGCTGTTACCGGGTAGCGAAATCCCGATTTCCTACCTCGACAGAGAGGCGTAAAGAGACGCATGGATAAAAACAAATCGACCGGGCATCTCGATATCAACTTTCTAAATGCGAAGTTTGATGTCTGAAAGCACCCGTAGTTTCTGACTCATTCCGCGCGCAGTCTATTTATACTGTGCCAAGAAAACTCCTCTCGTTCGATAGTTTTAGCGCTTAGTTAGTCCTCGTCAGCTTTGAATAACTTTCTGCACACGTAATATAAACAGAGCTCGTAGTTACCTCCACCAAAACAAAAGTACCATGGGGCACTTAAGTTTACGCACCCTGCAAAAGTGCTGCGGTTAAAGCTCATAGACGCCACCCGGGAATGCATTCAGCCTGCTTTGTTTTCTTATGGAGATTCGCTCACCGCAATTCCTTTTTTATCATCCAGTTTCGTTGCTCGTGCTGGTGGGCCTCAGATAACCGCACTGCTTCTCTTCAAACCTG
This sequence comes from Dermacentor variabilis, assembly GCF_050947875.1. Taxonomy (NCBI): domain Eukaryota; kingdom Metazoa; phylum Arthropoda; class Arachnida; order Ixodida; family Ixodidae; genus Dermacentor; species Dermacentor variabilis. The sequence goes on along the minus strand of NC_134571.1, from coordinate 87,563,453 downwards.
TTTAGCATTTTCTGGTGCACTCTTGGGTTTCACGCCTGCATTTGCGAAATTGAAAGCTAACGTATGCACTAGGCTTGCGTTTCTTTCTATGTAACTTGATATTTTGCTGTCGCACTGCAACCGCCTCCCCCCACCCCCCGCCCTTCGTAAAGTAAGAAAGAAAAAGAAAGAAAAGAAAGGGTAGACGCTGGGATAAACTAGCGTACGTTTCACGCTTAGAATAATCTTGCAGCATTGCGGGGATGACAAGTGACTCCCGAAGGAAATAGGCATAACAGACAATAAACTGGAGGAACAATAGAAATACGAGAGGAAGAAAAGTTACGTCTACAAAGCAAAAAGAAAGAGAAACAAAAGAAGCAAACGCATATGATGAGGTTTTGCAGCACTCCTTTGCTAATAATATTGAAAAAAGAAAAAGAATGCGAAGGTAACAAAAATATTTCCAGAAAGCATAAAACTTTATTGATTTCTTATTTCCGTTTTTTTTTCTCTTTTTGTGAACGTGAGAGCTTCTGACAAATGACACAATTAATATCTCTGGCAGCTGAAAAACGACTCAAGTTTCTTTCGAGATCTCGAAACTTGGCGCAGGTAATACAGATAAAGGCCCTGGTGCTACAAAACACAAAGCTCTCAACACAGAGGCCTCGCATTTCTTCTTTGATGTGTCGCTGGCTAATTTGGCGTTCTCATGAGGAGCAGTTGCAATTGAACAGGCTCACGATAAATTACTGATTGAAAGCAGTTCGGTGGTTTTTCCTAGTGCAGTCCATTGTTGGTGGTGCTTTTCAGCGTTCCACAACGAGAACTTTGCTTTAACTCTGTTCTCGCCAGCCTCAGTAATGGTAAACTGACATCAACATAAATCCTTCGCGGCATGAAGTTCACAACTGTCTTTATGTGGGCCCGCTGGGACCACTTCGTTAAGATGCACATTAGTAGCGAAGCCGATGAGAGCGCAAAATAAGGGGCAAGGAGCGCTTCGGTTTTTGCAAGTTACAACAATATGAGCAAATCAATTAGGCCACAGAAAGCTCCGGGAAAAAAATAAGTGTCTAGTCTTACTTTTAAAAGAAATGAAAGTGGATTCAACGAGGAGTGCTAGTCGCAGGTGGGAGTTGAACCGACACCTTCCGCATTGCGTCTGCTGCGCTTTCCTTTCAGGCTACAGCGGCAGTCATCCGACCGCCAACTTTCTTGGGCATTCTGCGCATGCATGCAAAATTAGCCTTGAACGTTTTTGCCAGCGCCACTCAAAGATACGGTGACGGATTCTTCTTCTAGGTTCGTTGCCTGCTTGGCTCATACAGGGTGTTCAGGCGACCACATTCATTTTTTTAGAAGAGAGAGAGAAAAGGATGCATAGAAAGGCAGGCAGGTTAACCAGAGGTATTTCCGGTTGTCTATCCTGCACGGGGGGAAGGGTTAAGGGGGATAAAAAGAGAAAGAGAGTGGAAGCGAGACGAGCACGAAATTTTTTTACAAATTGCGCGTGGTAGATAGCACGATTCAAGTCCATGAGCTGGTCTACTCGAAGAGGCAGACGTTACTTGCGCAGGAAATTTAGATGCATGCTCGACTAGTTAGTAAAAATTCACTAGTTCACGTTCTAAATAATTACGTTATGGAACATATTGCAAGATCCAAATTCTTGCGGGTGATACGGCATGGCATATGCACTTGAAAAGAATTGTGCGAATGATGGCATTTACGAGGTGTGCATAGTCATAATTGCGCTAAAAATCAGCTGTTGTTCCACTCAATTCCTTAACAAAACGCCCTTTTAGGCATTGAAGCGCAAAAGTAACTGGAACCCCAATACAACGCTCCGCAAAGTTCTGGAATGAATATCTCAAAACTGGTGTCATCCAGAGATTTCCTTACAACTGCATCCGCTTTTCTAACTCCACGGCTAGAATTTCTAAATTGCAATATGTGCCGTTAGCTAACTAGTTTAAAGTCTAATTAGGGAAATATTGTTAATTAGTCGATTATGTATTTCAATATCTTTATTTTGTGCAACTAATGTTCTAGTAGACCAGCTCATGGTCTAGAGTTGTGCTACCGGCCACAGCAATTTTTAAATATTTTTGAAAGTGTTTGCTATAACACCCGGTATAGTAGTACCGAAACCAGAAACGACGGTAGCACTGTGGGCGAATTCTTGTGCCTTAGGTGCGCGTTCCTATTTCCGCTGCTGTTATACCTCTCCGGAAAGGGTGACCGTGCAAGGTATGTGGGTTGCGATGGGTCTATGGGTCGCAGTGATCAAATACCCAACACTTGAGTTGCCGTCTCGATCTCAGCTCTTCTTCTTCTTAACGAAGTAATATCTTTTTTTTTTAAATCAACTATGTTTTTGCATCGTTTTTATTACTAAATCATCATTTGGAAGGGACCATGGCGGAAAGAGTAAAGCAATCGGTCGCTTGTCTTGACCCAACGGTATGTGCTAAACACGTAACGTCGTGATATGAACGTCTCCAGTGTCGGTACGATAATTGTGAGGTAAACGTCGCGCAGAAGTATGTGTTCGCGCCACGAACTCACTCATGACGTGCACGGCGAGCTGTCCTCGGGCCGTGTTTCCTTGCGGATCCCGGGCCACGCATGCGTACCAGCCGCTGTCCACGCTACGCTGCACCTCGGCCACAATCAGGCTTCCGTTGGGAAAGGTGTGCTGGCGGTGGTTTTGCGGCAGCGATCGGCCGTCTGCGAGAGCAGGAGGGCAGAAGAAAGGAGACGAGTTGGTGGCGAATGCGAAGTAAAACTGCTCACTTCGAAGATTCGACCGAAAAGTAAGCACGAACGTTCTTTGTGTACTCTTCCTCGTGCAATCGCGGCGTACTCCGTCATCTCAACGCATAGTTTCTAAATCAAAGCTAGTGGCCTGCTACGAGTTTAAGTTGCTGCTAGCTGTCTCGTAGAGTAATTTGCGCGGACTGAAACTTACACGGGCAATCCCAGTCAAAAGAAACAAGTACTGTTTGACGCCTCTAAACTTCACAGTGGTTTATGAGGGAAGCCGTGGTAACTCCGAATTATTTTCTACCACAGCTGTGGCTCATTAACACGCGCCCAGTGCACGAAGCGTTTTTGCGTTTCGATCCCTTCCGCCGTATCGGAACTGCATGTCTCATCGATGACTGCATATATATATATATATATATATATAGGTCGATTACTTGAGCAAATGGGCATTGCGCCTCACATACCAGCGTCTGAGTGTGTAATCAAAAATATTCAATAATTACCTTTTTATTTATTATTTTTAGGATATAAGTTCCGATTGCGACAGTCATACCGAAAAAGAGTGCCGTCATGTGCGCCTACACATAGCATACACTCTAAGAAAATTTTACACCCTTTGGAGTACCCCTTCTGCCACACAACAATAATCGTCATCTGCCTTGATGCGTTTCCTTTCTTCAACGCTGCTGCGATCCCGGTACTTTCCAGTAACGAACGGCATGCGCGTTATCGGTATGATAGCATTCCCGACAGGAAAGTAGCGGGCGCGGCGTTTTCAAGAAAGGAAACGCATCCAGGCAGATGACGATTGTTGTCGTGTGGCAGAAGGGGCACTCCAAAGGGCGTAAACTTTTCTTAGAGTGCACTGTATAGGCATAGTACACGAGGCATCCGTCCCCCATGTCTGCTAACACATGTTTTATACCAATGAATACCAATGCATACCATAACACACTTTAATCGAATAGCTAGAAGGCGCTCCTTGTATTCGCATTTATGATAAGCAAACAGGACTTCACTGCGGCTCGACTTCCATTTCGCAATTAGAACATTTGCCTTAAAGTGAATAACTGAAACATGAAACTGATTATTTTTTAATTAATCAGGTTAATATTGTCATTTTTCCGCAAGCTTTTTCTGCACTTTCCACAAATACATCTGAAAAGGCACTACAGCGCTATGTGTCACGGAGAACTTTTTACCTCTGTTCGAACTAGAGATAGGTAAAGTGAATGTATGTGTTTCGAATTTGTCATGGAACACATAGCTTTTACGCTGAAGCTTGTGTACACAATTTGAAACAAGCTTTTTGATCGCTCATGGAATTTTCTGTTCTTCTTTTTTTTTACATATTGCTACGCTTTCCCTGCAGTCGGATACAAAATATGTGAGTTGAGTGATATGCATTTTTTTTATAAAGAAAGCGGAACAAGCAAGGGCGATCCACTGGAGTTTAAATAAAGGAAAAGAAGCCTAAAAAAAAGTTAATGTCAGATTCAAGTAGATTTATATAGAACATCACTAAATACGCGTTTTCGGATAAACCAAGAATGCTTCCTGAGAGCTCATCAGAGCAGCGAGCTTCTCACGTAAAAAAACACAAATATCAGCCACTCTTCGTTGAAATGCCTTGCTCTAACTTCTGAAGATTTCTGGCAGCAAGTGAGTGCAGAGAGTGAACACCTCCTGTGTTACGTGAATGTGAATATTTATTGATTTTCACCTTCACTACGCTTAGAACTTCCCTCCGGTTGGTCGATGTAAAAGATCGATATAGTGTGTCGATTAATCCACGCACGATCGAAACAGAGGTACTTTCGTAAACAGTGCCGCTAGAAGTTGTTCTTTCTATGTATTTTGCATTTTGCAAAACAATTCTAAGCATGTATTTATATCTCAGAGTGCTGATATCTTTCGGCCCACTGATGGCCGGCTTGTCGAAACGTCAGGGGTTCATGCAGTACCAACGACGAAACACAAGGTCGAAGACCGTACACCAAGATTTACGGTTCTACGCGAAACGAAAAAAAAGTGCTAATCACACAAAAATATAGGCGGAGGGTGCCTTTGGGGATAGTATAGGACCCCTCTGTAATATCGAAATAAAGATAGAGAAATTTTCAGTCAACAGTATTTCATGATCAACTTCACGTATTTGTGGCGTCGTTTAAGTCGTTTAGACAGCACAAAGCGCAAGTTTTCCTTTCCTAGCTGCTTGTAGATGTATAATGAAACAACACACATAACCGCTAATATTGTCTTCATATGACAGGAGTTGGTCGCAATCACTCAGTGACCGTACTTTGTGACGATCCTCTTCATTTTCTATTATTTTTTGTCCTCTGCCATTTTATGGAACGCGGTCACAACGTCGTAATCGAAAAAAAGAAGGTCACTCGACGTGGCAGATTAGCAGTATATCAAATTACACGGGTAGATAAAAAATGAAAACCAGTTTTGTTTCGTTGTTTCTTTTTTACTGATTCTTGAATATTAACGTAATTATGCATAAAGAAATGTTCTGGTAAATATTATGCTATCACTCTCTCTTCCCGTATTGATGGTAACAATGCACAACGTTCATATAAGACATTGCATTTAGGATCTAAGCTCCTGGCCAGCTGTTCTGATGTATTCGGATAACACACCTACGTTTTCGCAACTTGGCGCAACCAATATGTTTCTGCAAAACATCAGCGAATAAGTAGAAGCATTGTGGTGAAGCATTACGCACAATATTATCAGCCTTTTTTAAATGCAGGGACGTCTGAATCGTAGTCGATGGCCGCACCGATTTAAATCACTCAGCATCGTTATATGCGTTCACTTTGGGTGACTGCGTACTTCTGAGAGAGAACACAGACCGAACGGCAGGGGCCGATGAGCTCAGCGCAACTCGCGTATTTGCGTGCACGTTGCATGGCATGCCCTTCGTTTTTTGCAATAGCCGCTACTTGGAGAAATGAGGGGGTAACATTTGGACAGCGTAAGCAAGCCCGAGGCGAAAGCTCTTCGTTTTTTTTTTCGCCCGTTTTTTTTCTATTTCTTTTTCTTCTTTTCGCGAAGGGGCTTGCATTAAGACGCTCCGGTAATCGTGGCCGTGCTATCACTCTCGCATGTAAATGGAGAGAGAGAGAGAGAGAGAGAGAGAGAGAGAGAGAAAGAGAGAGAGAGAGAGAGAGAGAGAGGAAAGGGGAAAGGCAGGGAGGTTAACCAGAGAAAAAAGATCAGGTTGGCTACCCTACGCTGGGGAGAGAGGGGAGGGGGAGGTAAAGTGGTAACAAAGTAGAGATAAGGAAAGTAAGGAGCATAGACACGCAATCACAATCGGTCACTGTCACCGAATACTGTCATCGCACAGCACAGTGACACTTGCAGCTCTATCAACATCTGTTCAGGCTACAGCCGCCTGTCCAATTCTGTCGCCCTCAAAAACCGCAACAGTGCCCCCGTCGCCCTCTGCTGCGATGGCTTATGATGGCGGTATTTTAAAATAAGTAAGTAAGTAAATAAGTAAATAAGTATTTAAATAAGTAAATAAAATGGGAATCGCAAGTAAGGTTATGAGGTGGTTATGAGGTTATGACCGCTGGATACATGACAACAGATTCCACAAAACACTGCTTCAATTCATACACAACACAGGCCTCACAGCACACATATAATACACATATACGCTCCAAGAATTATGCCTTAAGGGCAAGTCTTTATCGCAATAAAAAAAAAAGAACGCGACCGCTGTATGCCGCGAGTGAGTTTACTCGCCTTTCTGCCAGATGATGCTCTGTATGGGATATCCGGCGACGGCGCAATGCAGCCGCATGGTGCGTCCTGCTAGGGCCGTCACGTTGGCCATGGGTCGCACCATGGGCCTTCCGAGCACGTTCAGCCTGGCCGAGTGAGACACCCGGCCAACCCCATTGCGGGCCGCGCAAGCGTAGAGGCCGCCGTCCTCCACACGCACGCCGGTCAGGTTCACGTAGCTGTGCACCAGTCTGCGGCATGCCACAAAAATATAAGTTGCATGCAAAAGAGAGAGAGAGAGAGACAGAGAGAGAATCGCTTCCTCGCGTCACCGCAGCCCCTGACATATGCTGCAGTTAAAGTACTTCTGTAATAAGCTGCATTTTGCGAAAGGACTACCTGCTCAAAGAATTGTTTGTTACACTCTAGCTTTCTTCTGTAACGCCTAAGAGCATGCGAATGAATGAAGGAACGAATGAATCAAGCCAAAGGACGAAACAGGTGTCAAGACAAGGAACCGGCAACACACGTGATCAGCTACACTCGCTTTGCTCAATATACTATATACATTGTTTCATTTTATCTTTCACCGCATGCATACGATTTCCGCATTAAAATCAGCAATTCGTGCTTGTGCCGTCTGTCCCTCATCATCCCGTCAGCTTGTTGCTGTGCGCAGCCAATCAAGGCGAAAAAGCTGTACTTGGAGCACGAGGGAAATATGACCGCTTCATAGAAATGATATAGCATCACCGAAGCTGAATATAAAGGCATACGTTTTTAGTGCACTTTTAAAGGCTCACGTCTGTTGCGTAACAGTCGCTACGAGAGGCAATATAAAAGGTGTTGCAGGTCACATCGCAAGTTAGAACCTCGAGAAGTTGATGGTTAAGAGCAGCTGTCGAAGAAGAGAAAATGCACTCTCGGTACGGCTGCGACTATGTATAATTCTTTTACGTAACCCAATTTGATAAGCCTTTTGAACCCCACTTATAGCCTTAACAACAGAGTCACGCTCCCACGGCTTCTTTCGCGCTGCCGCACTTACCGTGTACCACTTTTCAGGGTAGACCAGCTCAGGATATCCTTAAGTACTCGCTGCATATGCTTACGGAATAGAACCCTCAAACACAACGTAGTTATTAAAAGGCGTCTAACGCTTACCTTTCACCGCTGACGTAGTCCCCTATCCGGACGTGGTAGTGTTCGGGCACGGGGCCACCATCCAGAGACCACGTAACTTGCGGCAGTGGATTTCCCGAAGCCGAGCACCTGAGGGATACGGTGCCGCCAGGCCGCGCCTGGCGTTCGGCGAACACGTGCTCCATTACGGGGGCGTCCTCTGCGAGCCGCAAAGAAGCAAAAGTGCGGCAGCGTAACCGTAAGCGTGACGATGGGATCGCATGGGTGTTTAGCATTATAAGAAGTTATGTTGTTGTCTCTTGCTTAAACGTACTCGACGAATTTTCACCCTGGCGCCATTCAGCAAAATGTTTGTCATCCCTCTGAAAACGGCCGGAATTGTAACTTGTTATTATTTTTTTTCTTTACGCACATTTTGTTCGTACGTTCATTGTCATTAAATTATTATCTCGCGTGCTCTTTATGTAGTATCTCATTAGAGAGTGCTGTTGTAGTTGCTGTTGTCACAGCCCATGAAGGTTGCTAAGAAATAACAGCACCACTAACTTAATCCCAGCAGGAAGTCCGTCACGTGACGACATACGCGTACTTCCGAATATGCGCTCACCTCCGATGACAAGTTGCCCTGAGCCTTGCGCCGAGTCTCTGTCGTTGTAGACGAGACACTGGTACATGCCGCGGTCCTGCCGGTTCACACCGGTGATGTGAAGCGTGTCCCGAGATAGCACCGCGATCCTCGATAAAGCGGTTCCAGAGCTCACGGTGGCTTCTCCGCTGCCGCGCATAGCGGAGGAGGAAGACGCCGGCCGCGAGGTGTACGAGGGCGTAATCGTGCGTCCGTTGTGGGTCCACAGGACTCCGTGCACGGGATGCCCGGCCACGCGGCAGCTTAAGTTTGCGGTCCTGCCGACGTCCACTACTTGCACGGACGGATCGACTCTTGCGGACAAGGGCACTGCACACAATAAGCGTTCACGAGATATGCACCAATGGCGAAGTTGCTTTTCGCCGACTACACGTCGGCCTGGAGGCTTAACGGACAACGATCGCTCGAAAGACAATCGCTCGCAAAAGTTTATGCGACCCGAAGTTTGCGAAAAAAAAAAAACCGAGTTATCGCCGAAGCCCACCTACATAGCCTCAAATTCAGAGTTTCAATGTTCGGTAGTTCGTGAGTCCCACGCAGTCATCCATGAAATGGAAAATGTCAGGCCTCAACAGAGAAGAATGCCGAATGTGTCGTAATACTCATTTCGTTTAAATTTTTGTGCCTGACAGTATGCAAAAGAGGCTAGAGCGATTAGCTGCAATCCATCAACTAAGGAACGACAAAGCAAGTAGCAAAAGAAAACACCACGGTGAAAAGCTATATAGATTTTTTTTGTGCTTCTTTCTTAAGTCAAGGCAAGAAGGTAATTACGGTTGGTAATCGTAATGTGTATCGCAATACCTAGGTATGAAGGAAGACACACCACTTTGGACAGTTGGGATCGAAACGTAAGGCAACGTGCACAAAAAAAGAGAGAAGGGATGAATCTTAAGTCTTGGTTAGAATAAGAAATATTCCCAACCGATCGCAGACTGAGGAATTAAAAAGTGAGGAAAGACTGGGTAAAACAATTGTATTTTTTGTGTGCGAGCGGTTAATCGTCGCGAATAGAACAATGGGATGGCATCAGATATGCATTGCACAAATTAGCAAAGGCTTCAATGGCGCGACTGCTGCTGATTCACTGTGCTGCCAAATGTAAGCTGGATATTTAAGGTTTGGCTGGGCAAGTTTACTTGTAGAGTAAGAAGGTGTTATATAGTATTCAGTCACAAAACTTACGTTATTACTTGGCAACATAGCAAGCAAACTACTGCTCTCGAGCCATGCTATAAAGTGTTACTTACATTCAACACATTAGCGCGGCAGCGTTAAGGAGCCCGTGTCGCAGAAAATCTGGCGTTGTCGTCAAGCATCGTTTCAGCAAAAAGATTTTCAAACCACCCATAGCCAGGCCCTTATGTGACGCAAGGAATTTACTGAACTAACTGAATTTCTCAAGCTAGAATACGTGGAAAGATTGTAAACTATGGCTTACACACAACCTACAGAGATTATAGCTCTCGGGTTGTAATTTGACTATACGAAAAAACTAAATTCTGCTACGCAAAAAATTGAAGAAACCCCTTTTCCAGCGTTTCTACCATTCACAGACCAGCCGCGGCGTTCGCCATTTGCGCGCCCCGGCGCGCGGGTTTCTTGGGGGTCACGGAGCGGCGCACCCGATTCCTTGCAATACCTCCAGCTGGCGCTCGCCTCCGTCGTGTCGCAGCCCACGCAAGAGGCCGCGTTTCCACCCCAAAGCTCGCCTTCGTGAATACCGTTCGCGGCCAGTGTTTCCCGGTAAACATTACGGTTACCTACGCTCCAGTTGCCGGGAAGCATGTGAAGCAGTCACGGATCTTTGAATGCTATCGCGTTCCACTCATAAAGGTGAAGGTTAAGGATCCTGCAAATTTTTATTCAACTTCATGGAGGACGAACGGGAAGTGTTTCGAGAGTACGGAAACCTCGAAAGCAAGGTAATGAGCACTCACAGAAAAAGGGCACACCATAGGAAAGAAAGCTGTGCTACGCTGGCGTTGTAGAATTTGGGCTGAAGAAGATGATTGTACATAATCAGGTCATACAGGAAGGTTGGTCCAAATGACGTACAGCTAGTTGAACCGTCTACTAAGGACTCAATGATAAAATGAAAGACGAGACAAAATAGGCAAAGCTAGTCGTGTAAAAAGCGACCGCAAGTATACTTGAGTGAGCACGCTCAAATCTCCGTTTCACACACTGCCACTGATATCCGTGTTATAGCTCATTAAGATATTGCATTCCCCATTACATACACGTTTACAAACTTGCACTAGCAAGGCGCATACACTGCGCGACCTCGTTGAAGCCTGCGCGTTTGCGGCCGCACCGTACTGTGGCGCCCTCTAGCGAACACTTGGTGAAAGCAGCTTTACCCACCGAGGTTTCGCTGCACGCCATTGCGTCTGCACACCTGTAATTTCTTTTCTTGCGTGATTCGACAAATGAGGATCGGGAGACTTAAGTGAAGACGACACAATTCAGTTCGAAGAGGAATATGAGTTGCTACCACACATAAAACAAAACAAAAAAGTGATTTACACACCTCGGGCGCATATGAAGTGCGAGAGGCTCCATGGTGACAAGATTCATGTACTGCAATACGTAAAATTTGCTATCGCATCCAAGGGGGAGAAGAAATTAGCGGATAAATAAGGAAATTGCTCAGCAACAGCACTACTTGAGTATTACCGAGGCGACGACGAGAGAGAGAGAAAGACAAGGGAAAGACAGGGAGGTTAACCTAAGATTATCTCCGGTTGGCTACCCTGTACTGGGGGAGGGACAAGGGGATGCAATAGGTGAGAGAGAAAAGGATAAAGAAAAAGAAAAGCAAAACCTAAACACACACACGCACGTACACACGAACTCTTTCTGTGGGCACCGTCACGCAGCCCGCAAAGGCGTTCCTAGTCTTACGCAGTGTCACCGTATAGTCCTACGTCACACAGTGTACATTCACAATTTATCAGAAAGTCCCATGTCTGAAACCACCTTACGCTCTTCTGAGGGTGGTAGAAATGCTTTTTGCGTCGCCTCTTGCACTGTTTTCCCCGCTCCATTTTGCCCCACAAGTTCTCCGGTTAAGATTCCAATAAAGACACTTGCAAAGCGTGCAGATGTGCGCACTCACCAGAGACGAGGAGGTCTGTGTGTGCCCTGTCCTCGCCGGCTGAATTGTTGGCCACGCAGAGGTACCGTCCACTGTCCTGCGTGCCAGCTGCGCGCAAGAGCAGGGGGCCTCCCGGCAGGAGTGTCACCGTTTCAGACAGCGCGACTGGCACGGCACTTTCCACACCGTCCGAAGAACCTGGTCCCAGCGCCTCTTGCTGGTCCTCTGCACCGCTGACGCGGAACCAACGGTTCCTTGGCGGCGGATGCCCCTGAGCAAGGCACGGCAGTACGGCTCGTTCTCCCTTCTCCACTTGAACCGAGCTACGGTACTCGGCCATTCGTGGTGGCAGCAGGCTGTGCGGCTCTGCGGGAAATAGGCAGTCCGAAAGGCAGGCGACGCGGGATCGTTTATTCTGTGTCGTCAACGTGTCAACCACTTGGGCAAGGGCAGCTAGCAAGAGCCATTAACGGACTGTGCTAACGATAGCAGACGGTGTTAGGACTAGTGTAGTGAGCGGGACTAGCTAAGGAACACACGGCCGATCTCGCGCGCATGCACAAATAGACGAGAATATCGGCGGGAGGGCGACCGCTGCGGTCAACCATAACACCGCGACTGCTGAGGCGTAATGCGGAATGCGAGCGTCCATCTTCCATCTGCGACAACTTTTCTTTTTTTGTGTGTGTGGTGCGGTGAATCTTTATTTAGGCAAAATAAATACAAGATTTGCCCGCAAGGTAAGGGAAAAGGAGGGCGTAAACCTCCAGAGTAAGGTCTTTACCTCGCTGGAGCAGCAGAAGTAGCAGCTTGCTAATAAAACCAAATACAACTAATAAGACAGAAAACATCAAAACAAATTACAGCAAAATTTTAAACACATTCCAAAAGGATCAACTGTTTGCGATATAGCAAGTAACTAAATAAATACAGCACTGAAAAAAATAAGAACATTCTAGCTGTTACTAACATAAGTTATACATTCTGAATATAACATTTATAACATAACTATTGACATCAAACAATTTAAAACTTCATTAACATTCGTTAAACGTGCTGTGACCAGAAAATAGTATATATATGTATTGCATTGCATATATTTATCTGTCCGTCCACTTTCATTTCCTTTTACCTTATTCCTGCATTTTGCTTAAACATCACAATTCTTCATTTCTCTCTGCTCTCTCTTGTTGTATTGACAGGTTCTTGGTATGGGTGTGACTAACAATTACCAAGCTCGTCGTATCCCCTATTCTTCTTGCTCATTAAGCACCTGCTGTGTTACTTGGGTAGCTTGCCCTCGCGTTACACAACTTGAGGGGGGAAGATGAAATAGGAAGGCTTCTTAAAAAAAACGGTGAAATTTGCCTTAGGTTCTTTAAATTTACCGACCAATTCTTTAGATAAATTCCCTTATTATGCATATTTAAACACAAATACATATTACGACCATATCACGGCTTCTTTTTACGTCTATTGCAGATTATTGTAATGAAGCCACGGAGACCTGTTTTCTGTAAAGAATTAATTACTAATTGTTGATACTTTCTTGATACAAAAATCAAGATGTCCTGAGAGTTCGCTATAACTATACTTATGTTCCATTGAACACCAACTTGTAACTAGAATATACCGCGATAGAAAAGAACTGAACTCATCTCACATTCAAATACGCGAATGTGCAGTTTTCCTCTTTCAGCACTATGCCTGATTGGGAAATTCCATCTTAGATACCTATTACCCAGCATTCTTCTGCAGCTGAGCTAATAGCTTTCCGTTGCTGCCTCGCATTTCTGGATTGTATTTAGAGAAAGTGGTGTTTAAATGCAATATTATAGATCTAATGTAAATAATTAGCCTGGTCGATGCTTTTGAATCATAGAAAGAAAATTGAATAAACATAAATCCACTGACCAATCAAAGCAGTCCCTAAGCCTCTCTAAAGCACTGCGAAATTAAGGCCAACTGCATAGGCTGCACGCTTTTCACGTTCATGAGGGTCGCTGCTGCGGAAGCTAAACACCTTTAATTGTTCAGGAGCCAATGAAAAAATTTGGCTTGACAGTATAATGCGGATACAAAAATGAAAATCTCAATGAAAAATTAATCAAAAGCGGAATAAAAGATAATCCATCTCGGAAAATTTGAATGTGCTCGACGAGGAAGCTGGCGCTTGAGTTAATTAAATAATTTTCGAAGGGAACGCGAGCCGCGGAGTACGTGGCTAGGTGCACCGTCGAATCATTGGCTGAATGACCGCGCTTGAAGACCTAGACGGCTGCATAGTAGTGGCATCGGCAGTTTTAGGAAACTCAACCCACCGCTCATTAAACTCCCATTTCCCGTTAACCTTCGAGCTTTACTTCTTTTAGAATGAACGGATGCAGGGCCTAATTACGAGCCCAGTTCCTTTAAGAGGACATTAGGAAGCAATAGCTCGAAGCGTGACGTCGTTTCTCATTCGTTTCGTACTCAGCGAAGCACTATAATTTCGTGGAACGTACGTTATAACTTATGCTTGCGTTCTGCTTTATACAGCTTTATATAAGCGCCTTATCAGGTGGAGAGAAGGGATGTATCGTTTTCTTTCTTTTTCTTCGTTGTTGTTGCTAAAAGAAACAGAATCTCGGTCATTTTCATGTAATGTCACTGCGTAAACAGTGAGCTGGTGCATCATTTGCTAACGCGTACTATAGAGGCAGATGAGCTTCGTGCACTTCCTGCTTGCGCGACTACATTTCACCGACGTTAATAATTAGTGAGACGGCATTTTTCTACGTTCCTCGAGAGCAGCCGAGCTCTCGGCTCTGCAGTTGTGTACAGCTAGGAACTGGGATATTTGCCACAACATTTCGACTTAATCGATTTTTAATGTTTGCATCTGTGAACGGAGCAATAAAATGACATTGTAAGCTAAGTGTAATGCTGGGATTAGAATATATTGTGAAGTACTGAAGTTTGTGCAGTTATAAAGTAATTAGGCTTAAATAGAAGAAAACACTAAACGTCCATCGCAGTGAAGGAGATCTAAGCCATTCTCATTTTTTTTTATGCACATTCTATGCTTCCGTAGCAAAGTTAGAAAATGCATGCAGTAAACATTCTTTGAAATGGCCACATATACAACACTTCTGGAGCAGTCAAATGCTGCTGCATCATAAACCTCAAGTACGTAGACTGTCACAAATTAATTCTATTGTACGTATATTATTCTGTACAGTATATCACCGGCTATCTCGCTCTGTATTCAAGCGGTTAAGAATGTGTTCAAAACTTACGCAGGTAGCTGTGTTTTCTGTTGTTCCACTATGGCCTTTTCACTTGTTTACAGATTTCATGTCTACAATAGCAGTAGAAGTTTGTCTACGAACACGTGAAACGTAGTGATTTACCGATATATCATGCCATTTCGGAGCTTGATCTTTCTTACATATATAAATATATATATATTAGCTTGGTAATTTTCTTGCACTACCACTTGAGCAAATGCGTCCACTAATATTATTTTGGGCACAAAGTTTCAGCCCACGTGTTGCGCGTTTTATAGATGACTTGCGGCGCACACATGTACTTTAGCCAATTACCATGCAGCGCGTATATAGCTAAGGATAGTTAACCTCTAAAGTTTGATGAAAGGGAAAAATAAAAGTAAAAGATATGTAAAAGTCCAGGCTTCGTATGACGGGTGCTTTGAGCATGAATGCGTATCTGCAAACGGCTGTATTATCACGCGAAGGCGAGATACGCGGTGGGCATAAAGTCCACAAAAAGCATAGTGCGTTCAAGGCTGCGAAAGGACTAGTTCATCACATTAACGTGCTGCATTTGAAGTTTCCCTGAAGACCTGTCGAGGAGAAATATATAGCGGTTACAAAAGAAACCTATCGCGCTTAAAAAGTCATCAGTCGTCTTTACAGTATAAAAATCACCAAAAAGTATTTTTCCGAGGGCGTATGCTGCAATATGCTCCCTGCAATTAAATCTAAACCGGTACTCACTCGAACCTCCATGCCAAATATATATATATATATATATATATATATATATATATATATATATATATATATATATATATATATATATATCTGTGTGTGTGTGTGTGTGTGTGTGTGTGTGTGTGTGTGTGTGTGTGTGTGTGTGTGTGTGTGTGTGTGTGTGTGTGTGTGTGTGTGTGTGTGTGTGTGTGTGTGTGTGTGTGCATGCGAGTTTTCACTGCAACTGCACAACCGTCACGATAACGGTATGTTAGCGTTGGTATGCTCAGCCAATCAAAATGCAGGGCGCGAGTCCTTCGCATCGCCGCAACAATCGCCTGCAGCATTTGAGAAAAAGTCGTCGGTTCATCCGACTGCATCGTTCCAAAGGTAACTGCTGTGGACGTTCAAGTATTACAAAGCGGCGCATTGTCCCCGCAGGCGGAGTTACGCATACTGTTCCGGACAGGCAATGGCGCAGCGAGCCCCGTGAACAGCGGTGCAAAATCGGTCCAAGGACACCTAAGCACTGACGAGTTGTGAATGCGAAAGCATTAACATGCACTTGAATGCCACTGGGCGGTCCTTCGGGTCTCGAACTCCTCGCGGGCAAGCGAGTGTTTTGAGACGCTTGGCTTCGATCCGTGTCTTCATGCGACGTCGCCGGACTGCCATAAAATCTAATGGCGGCGTTCCTGAGCAAGCTACGGTTGTTTTGATGTCAGTGTTTTCATCATGCCGGGCTTGGCAATGGAAATGTCAGTCCAAGTATATCATGACATAACAAATCAAAGTGCACAGGCTTGCTAACTAGGAAGGACTGGTTTAGCCTAGTGGGTAAGACACTCGGCGTCTGAGCGTAGAGCTGTAGGTTCGAAACTTGCTGCCACTGAAGTTGTTCCCACCCATTTTATTCTGCTTTTTAAGCATGAAATGCTTTTAGCTTCCGTTGTCGGCGACCATCAAGTGACCTTGAGCGAGAAGCTAGAGCCGTTATCCGGGCACTCAAACTGAAACACCCGGGCAACTTGCGAGAACAAAATGAGATCATCCGTCCAGCCCAGTCAAGACAGCATGACATACGCTAGTTACTTCCGAAACAAGTTACAAAAAATATTGATTCCGAGTTGTTGCTAATGTTCACAAAATCGCTCAAGCCTCTAGTACGCTTTATTACGCAATAGGGTCATTCAAAAGGCACATAAAGGGCACTACGCACTTTGTCATCCGGAATTTGTCATACAGGGCACTATGCACTTGATTGTCGCCGAGTGCTCTTTTCAACGCCAGCGCCCGCAAGTTTCGGGACGCGTCAGGCGCGCGAGTAGCGCCGGCAGCGTCCAAGCCGACAGCGTCCGGCGGGTCGCGAATGGCCGTCTGACCGCGACGACACTTGCAATGAGGTTATGTCTGTGACAGGAGACTGTTGCGTCCATGTGAACCAGTGCCTGGTATGGCGTGGTGCGGTGCGATGTGGCGGGGCGTTCCCTTGCGAATATGCAGTAAACCCATCTTAAGGTTGTGGCTAATATACCATCTCCAACAAATCTGCTTTGCCGATAGCCATTTCATGTTTACATCTACTATTTATTACGAAAAATCCAGTAAATATTGCACATTAATTTCTTCATGGCAATTACCGAGGCGCAATTAGAACGCAGGCAAGAACTTGCGCGGATAACACAGGCGACCGAGAGCCTAGGGTGACGTGGCGTCGCAGCGATGCCCTCTCGCCTCACGCAACACCTGGCTTGGTATGATGGCAGCAGGTGTTCCCTTTCACCTGCTTTGCTCCATCGAGGTGCGCTTGTGACGTGACGTCGTGTCGTAGTCAAAGGAAATTTAGGTACTGTTTTCCGCTTATCCAGAAGATAAACGTCGGTTTTTTTTCGCTCAATGAGCCATACGACGCTTTTTGCATCAAAAATCACTATTTCCAAAACTGCGTTCCCGCTGATCAAATTGAGCGCATCAATTTTCAAAACGCCGCCACTTAATTCCTGCGGCCTGCTATAGCAGGTTAAATACTACACCATGGTGGCGACGCAAGTGATTTATCAGTGAACCAATTTAATTCCTTAGCATAATCTCCCGAAGCTCACGCGAACTGCATACCAGTGCAGCGGTCGGATGCAGAGCACAGAGCTCAAGCGCGATGTCGTCTACCTATACGGTGCTTTGCCATGCGGTGTCCGGTTTCCGCCGCAAAGGCGGAGCTTCCAAGCGCTTCAGTTAGTAAGAGGTAGGCGTCCAGACACAGACATAATACAAGACGAACGGGGCAACTCGAACGCCGTCTATAAACAGAAAGTTCGCCCAGTGGCTGCAAGGACGTGAGGAAGGAAGTCCGCAAGGAAGCTTCACGACTTTTTCTAACGTTTCTGAGACAGACTGAGCTGTTTGACAAATAGCATGTATTTCAGTCACAATAAAAGAGACGCTAACGCGGAGAAATTGTCGGCTCCTATCGCCAGTCTAAGCTCAACTGTACCTGAGTCGCACCACCACCACGGCAGAGACAGAATTTAGCTGCGCAGTCTCATGAGAACGCTACGGTGTCTTCCCAATTTTCCGACATCGTGTGACATTTCAGCTGATATTGGGCGTTTGTGTGGCACTTTTCGTTCCTTCTGGTGTCCACGTTTGTACGCCTACATTTCATTAACGCGAATTCATAATAATTTGTTCAACTTCAAGTCGTTTCGACAGGTGGTGCCAACGGTATGACCTCAAGGCCCATAATCTATAACTTCAAGTACCTTTCACCCTGTGAGTCGGCTACTCTCAAAACCGCTTTCGTTAGGCGAGAATTGTTGGCAGTCATTGCCTGTGCTCGCGCCAATAAGCACGCGTGCAGTACGGTAAATTCCTGCTTACCTGTTACGATAATTTTTCCCGCGCTGCTGCTCAAGTGGCCCTCTCCAGTGAGTCTGTTGTGAACCTGGCAGCGATAGGAACGCTGCGTGTCTGTACTGTCGGTATTTCGCACCATGAGCTCACCAGTGGGTAGCATGAGATAGCGGCTGTCCAGGCCTGCGCCATGAGGGTGGAAAAATTGAGAAGGAGCCTACTTTGAATAACGGAATCAATACCAGCACTGTGGCGTATGAACCGCTTCATTGATGGAAACGTGAAATAAAACCACATGTACTTGTTCCTGGAAAAAACGAGGCCGAAGGCAGAAGTAGTGGCTACTCTTATTTAGTCCCTCTTGAGCTATATATCTAATGAGCACAAAGAGGATCATTTTGTGCCATTTGAACAAATTAATTTTATGAAGTTGCACATGTTGGGCAAACACACACCCATATATATACACACACGCCCACGTACGCACACGCACGCATGCACACGCACACAAATACACCAAACAAGCTAACAAACTCATGCGCCCAAGATCGGCACACGCATATAAAAAATATAATGAACCACTTTTACGGTATATTGTACGCGTGTAGGCCTAGCACAGGCTCTTCAAAGCACGTACTTGTGAGAAGTACGTAAAGGCAGTCGTAACATACCGGCTACTTATCGTGGGTTCTTAAGCGAAGCTCTCTGTGGTTTTTTCCCAGAGTTTGCCATTCGTCAATGATTCCCCGCCCGATATATTTGCGGGTATTTATAGATAACGTGAGCTATTGAGTACACAACTTGCTGCTGGCTGCTATCTGGCATAGTAGAGAACTTAAATCACTATGCATGTATCACTGGGTACAAGCCAGAACATACCATTTTGGCACTGGTCATGTGCTACAGGATATCTGCGCATTCTTGGTCAATTCCCAAGAACGGATGTGCCGATATGACACAAGGAATATGAAGCCTTTAGTAGCAACTCCGCACTGGGTACGTGCAACTAGTTGTGTGTCGCTGGGTACGTGACCACTCTTGGCTAATTACCCAGAATGAATGTGTCAAAGTGAAAAAAGGGCCGCGTAGAATTGGTGATATTTATTACATGTGTCGTACTTCTATGTGCATACACCTCACAACATATTCTTCTTTCTACGAGCATCATATATCACCTTCGTCCTCGGGATCGGAAAAGCTAACAGCTACAGGCAACGCGGCTGCCCTCGTGTGTTCCTCGACTGCTCCTACCTCGGCAACTCAAACTAGCTTCGCACCATCTAGATTCCGAGATAACGTTAGATCTGCATAATATTTTACCTGGGTTACCAGTGGATAACATCGAAGACAGAGATAAAACAAGAGGTGAAAGGCAGAGACGTTAACCAGATTAAGTCTCCGGTTTGCTACTCTGCACAGTGGTATAGGGTAAGGGCAGTAAGTATGGGAAATCTGCCTCAGTTCACACATATTATAGCTTTTTGACCTGTCCCTTTGCTTTTAAAAAAGGGGCGCTAGCGATTTTAAAGTAGTTTGGGCTGAAGCCGGCTGGGACGAGGGTCCAAGAAATCTAGCTTCCGTAAGGGTACGGTTGTAAATTTCGTCGAGCGTGGTGCTGACGACTTTTATTTGCGCATTGAAACGACAACAATCCCACAGAAAGGGCACAATGGTCTCTTTACGCCCGCAGGTTTCACATTCTGAACTTGTAGCCATTCCGATCAGGTATGAGTAAGCGTTAGTAAAAGTTACTTCAAGCCGGAGCCTACAAATCAGTGATGTTTGCAATGAAAAATGAGAGCTACTTCCGGTCGTGGCAAGCCGCGCGGAAGCCAGAGCTCCAAATGAAAGTCCAGGGAATAAAGGCG
Source organism: Dermacentor variabilis (assembly GCF_050947875.1). Lineage (NCBI taxonomy): Eukaryota > Metazoa > Arthropoda > Arachnida > Ixodida > Ixodidae > Dermacentor > Dermacentor variabilis. Next base: position 87,543,374 of record NC_134571.1, on the reverse strand, counting down.
CTGGTTTGTAATGTCTGCCCGTTTCCAGTGGGCCAACGTAAGTTCACGAACAAGCACACGAAGCTTTTCCGCGGCGTCTGTGCTTCAAAGCGGGATAGCTACGCAGTCGCCGCTGCCATGTGAAGATCGATCGACTGCGTCTGTTTGCTCGTTTCTAACGATTCCACAATGACTTGGCAGCCATTCAAAGACAATGTCATGTCCTTTCTAAACTGCCCTATGGTACATTTCTCTTGTGCTTGCAACAAGTTTTTAGTGAGGTCCACGGCGTAATGCAGAGAACAAACTCTGAAAGGGAGGAGAGGGGGGGCCATTTCTGGGGTGTTTCTTGATTGATCAACTGAACTAATGCACGCAGGGCTGCAAGCTCGACAGCCGTCGTTGATGTCAACTGCGATGTCCTGAATTTTTTCTCTCTAGATTTTACTGGGACAAATATTGCTGCTGCGGAACTATAATGTATCACTGACCCATCGGTGTAAACGTCTGAGCGATCACAGTCGATATTATGTAGTAGCAATAATGCTGCCTGTTTCCCGAATTTGTGCCTTCTTCTTGGTGCCTGTAATGTTAAGGCATAGCCGAGGCGAATTTTATTTATTTATTCATACTGCACGCCTAGATTGTGGTACATGACTACAACGGCAACGATAACGTCGACATTTTCTACGATCATCATTCGCTTGAATGTTGATCGAGCCGATGGTATGTGTCTCTTGGAACGAGTGGTATTGCGTTGCACTCATACCGCCATATTCTTGCATCATGAGCTTCTCAGGGGCGTATGAGAGACTGGTGGCTGCTGAAACGAAGGTCAAACTTCATTCACGAAGGCAACCGCAAAACATCGAAGTGATTGTTATTCGTTGTTTGCCAGACATATAGTTTCATTCTAAAATATTCAGTATATTGATAACACGAAGAATAATCGTTTTGTGAAGGAGCATGATTATTCATTCTTCAGCGCAGAGCTGCTACGCGGTTGCCTACTCTAGATCATATGATACTATGCGAGCTCTTTTGCCATAGCATCCATGCACAGATAGACAATAAAGATATGGGAGACATATTGGAGGTGCAAAATGCACAATCGATTACTCGTAAATCGTTGTGTGCGTGCGTGCGTGTGTGTGTGTGTGTGTGTGTGTGTGTGTGTGCGCGCGTGCGTGTGTGTGTGTGTGTGTGCGTGTGTGTGTGTTTGTGTGTGTGTGTGTGTGTGTGTGTGTGTGTGTGTGTGTGTGTGTGTGTGTGTGTGTGTGTGTGTGTGTGTGTGTGTGTGTGTGTGTGTGTGTGTGTGTGTGTGTGTGTGTGTGTGTGTGTGTGTGCGCGCGCGTGCGTGCGTGTGTGTGTGCGCGCGTGCCTGTGTGCGTGTGTGCGTGTGTGTGTGTGTGTGTGTGTGTGTGTCTGTGTGTGTGTGTGTGTGTGTGTGTGTGTGTGTGTGTGTGTGTGTGTGTGTGTGTGTGTGTGTGTGTGTGTGTGTGTGTGTGTGTGTGTGTGTGTGTGTGTGTGTGTGTGTGTGTGTGTGTGTGTGTGTGTGTGTGTGTGTGTGTGTGTGTGTGTGTGTGTGTGTGTGTGTGTGTGTGTGTGTGTGTGTGTGTGTGTGTGTGTGTGTGTGTGTGTGTGTGTGTGTGTGTGTGTGTGTGTGTGTGTGTGTGTGTGTGTGTGTGTGTGTGTGTGTTTGTGTGTGTGTGTGTGTGTGTGTGTGTGTGTGTGTGCGTGCAGGGCGGGGTACACGGCCAGAAACACGGTATACGCTCATTCGAGCTTACATGCGTCTTTCGCGTGCGCACTTTATGTTAGATAAGTTGCCGTTCTTTATGCTCTAGATGGAAATAATCTGTTACAGAGAAAAGAGCAGAAGCAGTAATGGTTTCTGTTTCGTTAGTCTCTTTTCAGCTAATGGATTCGTCACTAAAGCTTCTGAGTGCGCTGATAATACATTCCACAAATATTGGTTCTGCTGGTGTAATTTGAAGAGGAAAAGCAGATTCAGGTCAAGCAGAGCACTTAGGCGCCTTTCTTCTGAATGAAGAGAACCCGCGTTCTTTTTCTGCCTGTGGCTAATCTGTTTGCCGAGTTAAACTAATTTCCCCTTTTGTCAAGCCTGACTGAGATAACTAAACTAAACATACGGACGCCAGATTATATGAAGAATTATACCTTACCATGCAAACTTCTCGAACACTACTTGATAATTTAACGCTTCCTACGCAAGCCTGAGTTCAAAACGAACGTTGCGGGGGGGGGGGGGGGGGGGGGTGAGTGAGGTTGCTTTAACTGGTGATTAACTTTTACTGATACCACAAGTAAGAAGCAAAACTGACTTATCAGAGGCTGCATAGGAGCGGAACCAGCTTATACAAGCATGCTAGAATATTACGCGCATACATGTGCCTCTATGAGAAAAAAAAAAAATAACACTCTTCACGCTCCCAAACACCGGCTTACATCAGTCTATGTTTAAATACCCCAGATTACGATTTCCAAGAGGATAATTATTGCTAGGTTGGCTGCGGTTTCCTTTACTCATTAAATTAATTTGTTACTGAGTAGCAAGATTAAACGACCACTGACTTGGTGATATGCTAACGATGTAACCGACAATATCGTCGAACATAGAAAGGAATTACCGGTCAATCAAACCATGTTTAATTCTATAAACTAATTTGTACTCATTACGCGCCCTGTTAGGTTGACTCTTGTATTATTTAATGAGTGATAACTATGTGTAAAGACGACTGAGGAAATGTTTCGTGTACTAGAGGGTGCTTTGTTCGGTAAACTAGATAGTAGAGATATCGCTATATGTTAAGATGCTTCTCATTCTTCTTTCTAATAACCACATGGATTGCCATGCAGCATCATATAATAAAATGAGTGGCTTCCTCGTAAAGAAGCTTTTCTTTTTATCGCAAGCACCAAACACAAGAGCACTAGATCACTCTGGTAAAAAATGAATGAAAAGCACTTCTGTTCGACGTCTGTAGTATTAACAGGGATTTTAAATTAATTTCGTGATGACAGCGTTCTATGGCCACATCCAATCATGCAAGTAAGAACAAATGTCCCCTAGTACTTTAATCTTGGAGGATAGGTTTGCTTTCTGGCGGTGAGGATGACCTAGTTTAAAATTCCGTTTGGCTTTCCTTCCATTTAAACGACGTCACTGCATAGGTTTGCTATCAATTAAGAGCGCGTAATAAACACTGTGTTCAGTGAACCTTGTTATCTGGTATCAAATACGTAGAGATAACATTTGTCATTGCAAACTGCGTACACATTCCTAAGAAAATGACGCGACTACAAACAAGCTAGGATAACAAAAACCGATGGCATGTGAGAAGTGAATAAAATGCAGCTTTCAGAGCAGTCTTTCAGTGAGATCGACTCCCGAGCGCATACGAGTGCATTGCAAGATATTGGGCAAGAAGGGAATGTCCTTGGTTCGGAACGCTCTGCATAAGAGAGCTCCACTGAAATGTGATCAGCCCAATGCCAATCGAGGAGCCGGCCTTGCAGCAAGGAAGGTGCTGTTCGCGTACTCATTCGGGTCTCAGACCTTATCGTAGTCCAAAGAACCATCAACAGCCATGTTGTGGCAAGAGAGAAACAGGAAGCACGGATAAAAAAGGCCTATTGCCAAGAACACGAGCAAATATGTCTCTGCGTGTAGGTGTGAGCCGCGTTTTCGGGACATGCGCATTTTAGTAAACATCAAGGATGTAGCAATACGCACTTCATCAGAGCCTTTATTCATTAAAAGCAAGGGCCAAAACGGCGTCAGTGACACGTCGGTGTCACTCTATACAGGAAAGGCACTTCTCACCCGTTCGGAAAAACACTTTTATTTAGCACATATTGAACAACACAAAGCTGTATCGGGAGTTTTCCCTGTTGCTCTACATTTTTTTCATTGACACTTTTTATATAATTTTTATACTTGTAAGGCTGTTAAATTAATTAAGACTAATCATGTAATTAGGCGCTGTGCAAAAATTAATCTGAGTATCTCCAAGCAGTGGCCAACAACGTAAACTTGATTCTGTGCAGCTACGGGGAATTTTCATCTTTTTAAAATTGGTGCTAATGGTGGGGCACTCTTAGTTTTTTTGGGGACGGTGAAGGACGTATTTATGGTCCCTGAGTTTGTGACTTAAAAGGTGGTGCGGAGGTGGGATACTAGGCATTTTACCTGATGTTAAATGCACTAGAACCACTCACATGCACTAGAAGTGTTTTTTTTTTCTTCTGAGAAAGAATCGTCGAAAACGTGGAAAGCGTACGAAAACTCACACAGCTATGCTTCTATACTACACTTCAAACGACCTTAGTTGCTTCCATTGCAGGGACGTATTCCCTACATCAATTACATGTTCATAACATGTGCGAAACGTGTGACCGGTAACGAACATGTCCTTCGCGGGTTGTACAAACGAATTGTCATTGTAAAACTATACGGTTTAATCCAGGCCGCTAGTTTGAAGAACACTCAGTAATGTCGTTGCGGGACGCTTTTAATTTCTGTAAGCTTACAAACGTATTCAACACACTTTGAGTAAATGAAATTGGTACATCAATTTCACCCATTTGAAATTTCAGAGTTATCTTTCACATGGAAGTTGTTTTATCGAGGAAGTGGTTTTGGTCAAGTTCTCCCGCAGACATTCGGATGCAACGAAAACTGCGTCATCGCTTCATGTGTCGGCACCTGGCATGCCTAGGTCTGCCCACTTCAGGCCGAGCGGGTGGCTCTGTATGACCCGTTTTCCCCCTTCATGGAAAGTGGACCGTGTTGTATACCTTCGCCATGTTTTATCTCACCTCTTCAGTAACGTTGGGTCACTATCTTGGCGGTCTTTTTGTGGGGTAGGGAAAGCGATAAGTAGAAGGCAGGGAGGTTTACCAGAATAACGTCCGGTTGGCTACCCTACACCGGGGGAATGGGAAAGGAGGAAAACAAAGATAACAGGGAGAGAGAGGAGAGAGGGAAAGAAGGAAATTGCGGTGAGTCCGCTGACGTGTGTGGTCTTACAGAAATTGCATTAATAGTCACAGATGGTCCCACAAGCCCGTCGTCCTTAAGAAGCACAAAAGCGCCTTCACTGCTTCATCGGCCGACTGGAGATGTGGGCTGTGTTCCAGCAGCACCTGCACAAAAAGCGGCCGGTTGTCCAGTTTTTGGAAAGCTTTGGCAAGTTCTTGTCTCTCTGGGGCATATCGTGGACAGTGGCAGAGCAGGTGGTCGATGTTTTCTTCGGTGCCACAGACCTCGCATGCTGCACTGTCAGTCACTCCAATTAATGTAGAGTATGCCTTTGTGAAGGCAACGCCTAGCCAAAGGCGACAGAGAAGCGTAGCTTCATGTTGAGGAAGTCCGAGCGGAGGTCGAAATTGCAGGGAGGGGTTTAGTCGATGCAGTCGTGTAAGTCGTAAGTTTGGCGAGTTCCACTGGGTCAGTGTGAGACTGCGTGCCAGGTGTCGAAGCTTCCTTACGGCGTCTGTCCTCGAAAGCGGAATTGGAACGCTGTGCTCTTCTTGATGTGCTGTGCGAGCAGCGTTGTCGGCGGAGTCATTGCCACTGATTCCACAATGGCCAGGTACCCATTGAAAAACGACCTCATGACCTTCTTGTTGGATGTGATGGTAAAGTTTCGCGATTTCGTATGTCAATTGGTCATGGCATCCGTGTCGGAGAACAGACTGCGTGCACTGTAATGCCGGTTTTGAATCACAGAACCCCGCCCATTTTCTAGGTCTTTCAGAATCAATTAATTCCAGTGCTCGACGCAGGGCCGTTAGTTCTGCCGCCGTGGAGGTCGCGACATGCCAGGTCGCGACCTCCACGGACCGCAGTGTCATTCCTCGCGTTGGTATACATAACCACTGCACCACCAGAACTGCACGACGTAATCGATCCATCGGTATAGATGTGCACGTGGTTGCTGTACTTGATTGCTGCAAAAGAAGTAAGCTCAGCTGTTTTAGAGCAGGGGCCGGTAGATCTGTCTTCTTCTGTAGTCCTGGAATTATTATACTTACTTGTGGACGGCTCAAACACCACGGTGGAAACGCTGGCTTGGCCGCAGGTGCGTACCCTGAGGTAAACGACGCACGATGTGCACTGACAATACCGCTAAATGTCGAGCAGGGCCTTGCAGCAGTGAGGCTCGCCAAGTGGTGGGAAGGGGTCCTAGCATAATGCCTGAGATGCATACGCATTTTCTCAACATTAATGTGCGTCGCGATTGGGTAATCCTGCGCAAGGGCAATGGTTTCAGCCGTTGATGCACTGCGTGGTAAGCCAAGACATATCTTAAGGGCTTGGGCTTGAATACTCTGAATCGTACGCAGGTTAGTCTTGCAGGTGTTGGATATTGCAGGCAGGCTGTATCGCAGGAATCCAACGAACAAAGTCATGTACAGGTGTAACATAGCGTGTATAGATACTCCCCAACTTTTTCCTGCAAGGAACCTTAACAGGTGACAGATAGCAGTCAGCCGCTTTTTCACGTAATTCACGTGCGGAGTCTAAGATAGGTCTCTGTCAATTACGACTTGTGATTAGTTGTCGATATCAAGAAACGAAATCATAGTCTATGGTAACACAGAGGTAACCGGTAAGTCATTGCAACGGTACGATGGTGATGATGGTAATGATGACAATTATGTTTATTGCCATCTTTTTTAGGTTTACTACTAAATTCAGGTTTTACTACATACATCGCTATTGAGCCTTTTTGCCTATGTGATCTCGATCGTACCTTTCGTATTTAAACATTTAGCACTACTCTGCACCATTACCTACACTTGCAGTGACTCCAGTTCTAGCAATGTCTTTGCCGCTTTTCTTCCTCCAATACTCTGATGGTCTCTTCTGATATGGACTGTTGGCCTGTTAATCCTTCCATCTTCTCTGACTACAAACTTTTCTGAAAGGTGGAACTCCCTGCGGGTCTCGGTGAATGAATATTCTGGCGTGCCATTACGATGTGCTGAGTCATTTCCGTTTTCTTTTCGTTTTTTTTTTTGTGTGTTTTCGCAGCCCACAGATGCCTCATCCGGTGGCGCATAGTTGCTCTGATATGTGTTTCACCTCACGCAGCCTGCTCAGGCCTCAAAGAGCAAGTCCCTCCAATTTGCGTTATCATACAGATTTTCCTCTTAATTTTTTTTCTGGCCGTCTTTTAAGGTCTTATTTAAGGTCTTACTTTTAAGGTCTTATTTTTTTCATCCTTTGCATCCAATTTACCGTCTATGCTTGTCTTATATTTTTTGTTACAACTCCTGACTGTCTATTTACAAATTCAATTACTCTATGACGATGACATCATCTGTCACAGCTTCGGCAAAACAGGACAAAACACGTCGCAGGGTGACAGATGGTGCCAAAATTTAATTTCAGAGATATTAGTATCTTTTGAACCGTGTCGAAGACAGATGACATGCTCTCGCAATTGCCTTGGATTGGCGTTGCTTCACGCAGCATACGCGAGAGTGAATGCTCCTCTCGCTCGTGCATGAATGCTTGGAAGCGTTAAATCGGTTTTACAAATATTTATTTAATCGTTAAGCATTACATGCGGGAGCTCCTCGCGACCAAACATGACTTCATGCTTGGATGACGAGTGTGACAACCCTTCATGCCTCCGTCAGGAGCGAAGGCGGCACTGATAGCAAATAATTCAACGGAACGCTCTAGGTTGCTCCACCAGAGGAAGCGCATGGCTGACAATCCAGCAGGGCTTTTCAAACGAGCAAGGAATGCTGGGATCGGGCCAGTGGTCAGGGCGACACAAATTGGCGCACACACACTAATATACATTGAAATTCCCTATACTTCTAAACCCATTTATGACTACTTTCCCTGTTTCTATCTCACGCGCCATGTCACTCGCAGTATCTTACTTTGGTGCAGAAGTGAAATAGTCCCAAATTTTTTGTAAGATGCCCTCAGTTGCTCTAGCACCAGAAAACCGAACCTATCATTTGTTTCAAATTTGCAGACGTGAGTAGCGGGGACTTGTTGGTCAACCAGCACATTTGAACCAATGGCCTCGGACAAAACGAGCAAGCTAACCTATTTCGGTCCCACGCAACGTGTACCGGTGCTGCTGAGCTGTTGAGTTCCATGCACAGAGTGAACTGATTTGCGAAAAAGAATGCTCATAAGCCCGTTCGCTTGGACAATGCGCTTCAACGTCTAATGTATTTTATTCAGGAAAAAAAAAACTGCGCAAGCCAGATGTCGCAGTGGTTTTGCCACTCAAGAGAGATTTTGGCGGGACGTCCTAAAATTTTTTTTCAAGCGCGCGACTGTTCATTTAAATCTGCATAGGGTACAATACCTAACGAACCACGCAAAGGCACACGCATACATATGCTAAAACAGAAAAGAGAGATAGAAAACACAACGTTCCTTTAGTGCCCTAAAACTATAGGCTTCACTGCACAGCTATGGCCAAGGTGATGAAGCGCTTTCGCTTTCCACACTGCTGATGCAGTTCATTACAAAGATCACGCTGATTTACTACCTTTCTCTTCCTTCGGATTTTGTAATTTCTGAAGTTTTCCCTCTGGCCGTACATACGGAGTTTCATGTATTCTTGTGATAACGAATGAGGAGGTACTATTTGTTTCCTTTCATAGTTGTACTTGTTATTCAGAAAAAAAAAAGAAAACTCATTAAGGAAACTTTGAAGCATAGCCACAAGACAGAAAACACTTGCGTCTTGTTTCCAGACAACTGCAATAGAACTGCTAAATTGTCCGAGTGTATTTTCGAACTGCATTTGTGGAGTGATACGCTGGAAGCATCGGTACTTGCCATCGTTTCCGAGCGTCCCAATTGTGACGCCATCGTCGAGCACCCACGATGTCACCGAAATGTAGTCTCTGACTGCGGGAGGCACGTGACAGCGGAGCAGTGCTGAGTTGCCGCGAACCACGTATACGTCGTACACGCTGGCCACAAACTTTTCCAGCACCACTGTTGTGTTGTGGGCAACGGGGGAAGGAAAGGGAAAAAAAAGAAAAGAAAGCAATGCTGCGTTAGATACCGTTGCATGGTTGGGTTTATGGGAACACAAATGCTGAGCACGAAAGACGCAGCCCGTATGTTCAGTATATCCAGTTATGCCAGATTTGGGAAAATTGCGTATTCATAATTTATAAAATAATATCACCATAAGTCTTCCGCCCCTCTACAATTGAGCACTATAGTATGAATCATTCCTGCTAATGTAAACAGATTTTTTTTATTATATAAGTTGAAATACGCTTAAATGTAGGATCGGTTTAGCTCATATTCTACTAACATGTGTTTATTTGAGGATGGGCATTCGCATGCAATGAATATGTCAAATGCTTTTTTATATTGATTGTATTCTTGTACCAAATTGTGCGGTGCACATCTTTCTGTTTCTTTATCTCAGGTTTATTTCATCGCTGCGCGTTCCGTCGAATGGCGAGAGAAGCTTTGACGCTTCGTATACGTATTTCATTGCATAGAGTTGTATATGACCGCCTATCCAATTCAAGTGCAGGTTATAGTGACGTGCACTCCAATGGCACATTCCACTGGTCTCTGCCGCGTCTCGGCTCCAATTGCAACCACGCGGAGCCCAGACCAATCGGAGGCCGCCAGCGCAAACACGTCCAAGCTTCTGCTGTTGAAAGCGAAGACGGCGGACAGTCGAGGCATGCTCAGGCATAAACACAGCCGCGGTAGACTCCGCGCCAACGGTGGAAGTAGTAGGAGCCACGTGACTCGAATGCTGTCGGATATCGGTCGCGCTCTCGGGACGAAGTAGACAGCGACTCCGAGCGCTCTGTGTCCGAGTGCGGCGCTTCGAACGAGCCACGCGAATGCGCCTGGAGCGACTCCATTTTCACCAAATCAGTGTAGATGCGCGCAGCCAGGGTGTTCTGGAGAGTTTTAAAACGACCAGTTCGATGTCCTGAAACTTTGTTGTTAGATAAGTTAACAGACGCAAAGGAAGTACATCTTATACAAAGGAGTATGCAATGCAATTAAATGTCGAAAAAGGTAGGCTATAGTTTGTGCACCTCGACTTCATATGCGTTTCTAACCGTAATTTCACTGTGCGTCGCATAGAATAAGCAAATGCATGGCCAAAAATTAAGAGCAAGGGAATTCAGGTGAAGCGACCAAAAGTAAATTGCAGCCAATAGTGTTTTCTCACGTTCAGTTAGATGAAACTAAGAAGTTAGCAATAAAATATTAAGCATAAAGCAGACAAGATGTAAAAACCGTGCAGTTTTCAGGACAACAAGATGGGCCTCCTCGTTTATGCACGAGATGCAGTGAAGCACTCCGAAACAGTTAGGAATTAAAGACCTTAAGAATTCAAGCTGAACTATTTTGATCAAAATTTCTTTCTGTGTCCCGGCAAATCATATTGTACAAAACAAGCTTACTGCAAAAGATTGCGACGTCGGTCAAGTCTCTTTATCTTCGTGACTAGTTTCGCGGAACCAGCGCAGAGAAACGTAGACTGAGTGAAACAACGACGCAACAGAAATGTAGCAGTAACACCTAAAGCTGTGTTTGTGGTTTATAGCGTGCATTTATAACCTTATTTAACAAGTGACGTGGGGTCGCTTGTGTCAGCTGATGCGTGGCGCTCGCAGGATATAGCCTGTAGTGTGAGGCAGGGGAGTAATACGAAGCACATAATCGTTTCGACCCCAGCTGTAACCTTCATGTGCCACCTTGTCTTGACGTGCGTGATTAAACGTGCCTTCATATAAAACGCAGGAGAGAGAGATAGAGGGAGAGATAGAGAGATAGACAGAGGTATTTATTTTAATAGAAAAGTTGAGAGGTCGGCCTGAATCAATCTTTGACCTGCTACCTGCTACGAGACGCAAAATCAAACACTAATTTGTCCAGCCCGCCATCGTGTATCACCTGCGCTGCTGACGTGGACTTACGCCACCTAATTTGCCTTTGCAGACGCTTTGCAACCTTAAGCGCTGTCGTGAGAAACACGTTAAACAGGTGACAACGCACGCCCCATGAGCTAAGGGACGTTCTTAGGTCATGTCAGTGTTCTGGCTCTAAAGAAGGGCCACCTATGACGGTCGTTGCATTCCTGCGGAATACAAGCCTCCGTCGTATTTTGTAAAAGTTTTCTGCTATATAGTATACCTTGTGTGCGTGTATGTGTTAGTGTGTGCGGCCTATATTATTTTTACTTGCTTTATTTAGGTAGTATATATATATATATATATATATATATTATGGCAAAGAACTCCGACACCGCTGTGGACGACACGAAGGACGCGGACAAGAAGACGCAACAGCGTAGGCTTAGCCAGTCACACCAGGAACAGAGTCTAGGCCGAGCCCCACTTCAGTAGCGCTGGCGATCCGGCTGCGGAGCTCGGCACGGCGCACTTTTTCTTCCTTACAATATATATATATATATATATATATATATATATATATATATATATATATTGCTTAGGTAGCCTTGTTTATAAGCACTGCATGTTGACCGACAATATAGTGCGCGTAACCCCATAACTCTTTGGCGTTATCAAACCATATATCAGTACATAGTTGGCCACATGGGTATACATAAAACACAGAGAACGTACTACTAAAGTGGCGCATATTGCATGACATCACTGATTTCTTTTTAACGCGATAGCGTTAAGGAGCTCGTGTCGCAGAAAAGCCGGTGTCGTCGGCGTCGGTGTCGGGTGTCGGCGTCGGCGTCCGCGGCGTTGGCCGTGAGCGATAAATCATGGCAGGCACTTCATAAATAAAAAGCAACTTCCAAGATGGGCTGGGTGGGAATCGAACCAGGGTCTCCGGAGTGTGAGACGGAGACGCTACCACTGAGCCACGAGTTCGATGCTTGAAAGCGGTACAAAAGCGCGTCTAGTGAATGCGGCGTTGCCTTAGAAACGAGCCCTAGAAAGTTATACTGCGGTGTATATCGGTAATTATGAGCATGTAACTTACAGAAGTCGCATTTACACGAATAGCGAAGTACGTTTCCGCTACATTTCTTCTGCGCTTACCACACACGCAGAGCCATCTTGCGGCAAACAATAGACCCCCTCCTCTCAATGTACGGCGCTGCCCCGACAGGTGGCGCGCCGCGCGCGCATTGGGGCTGTGCGCGGACCGGTGCCAGGCGCCTCGCGTCCCCGACTCCCTCTCCCCTGACGACGCTTCGCCGTGCTCCCACACGGGTTGCAGAATCAAGCGCCGTTCCTTTCTTTAGATTACTATCTATCTATCTCTCTGCCCGTGCCGATCACGACGTTTGGCTGGCGTAGATCGTTTCCCCCTCCGAGACACCGAGTTCTTTGCTTCGTTTCGTTTGTTCAGGCGCGCGTTTCGTTGCCGCGCCGAACGCTGCGTTGCTCGACGCTCACCGCGTGATAGGTGGGCGCAGAGTCCGATGCGGGGCGCCTCGTAAGTGATCACTGTCTGAGCGCATTGTCTTACACCCCTTGGCGGGTCGACGGCAACGCTGTCGCGTTCCACTCTTGAAGGCGAAGCTTAAGCGTCCTCCAATTTTTAACGCGATAGCGTTAAGGAGCTCGTGTCGCAGAAAAGCCGGTGTCGTCGGCGTCGGTGTCGGGTGTCGGCGTCGGCGTCCGCGGCGTTGGCCGTGAGCGATAAATCATGGCAGGCACTTCATAAATAAAAAGCACTTCCAAGATGGGCTGGGTGGGAATCGAACCAGGGTCTCCGGAGTGTGAGACGGAGACGCTACCACTCAGCCACGAGTTCGATGCTTGAAAGCGGTACAAAAGCGCGTCTAGTGAATGCGGTGTTGCCTTAGAAACGAGCCGTAGAAAGTTATACTGCGGTGTATATCGGTAATTATGAGCATGTAACTTACAGACGCATTTACACGAATAGCGAAGTACGTTTCCGCTACATTTCTTCTGCGCTTACCACACACGCAGAGCCATCTTGCGGCAAACAATAGACCCCCTCCTCTCAATGTACGGCGCTGCCCCGACAGGTGGCGCGCCGCGCGCGCATTGGGGCTATGCGCGGACCGGTGCCAGGCGCCTCGCGTCCCCGACTCCCTCTCCCCTGACGACGCTTCGCCGTGCTCCCACACGGGTTGCAGAATCAAGCGCCGTTCCTTTCTTTAGATTACTATCTATCTATCTCTCTGCCCGTGCCGATCACGACGTTTGGCTGGCGTAGATCGTTTCCCCCTCCGAGACACCGAGTTCTTTGCTTCGTTCCGTTTGTTCAGGCGCGCGTTTCGTTGCCGCGCCGAACGCTGCGTTGCTCGACGCTCACCGCGTGATAGGTGGGCGCAGAGTCCGATGCGGGGCGCCTCGTAAGTGATCACTGTCTGAGCGCATTGTCTTACACCCCTTGGCGGGTCGACGGCAACGCTGTCGCGTTCCACTCTTGAAGGCGAAGCTTAAGCGTCCTCCAATTTTTTTATATATCAGCGGAACCATTCTTGAAAACTGCATGCGCCATCGAATACTGCGGTTTACGTAGCACGGAATTTCGGTCAACAACGTAGGGCCAGTGAGCGCACCGGTTTTCGGCATTTTCAAACAATAAATCGCCGCACGAGACCTGTAAGTGAAATTAATGCGGGAAATGTTTGTAGCTATGCATCTTACATAGCGAGCAGCTGCAGGAATCGCTTAACTCTACTTCCACCTCATTAACAGTTTGCGATGGCCTGGTATCGTGTGCAGCATCGCGGCGGATGGAGAGGAGGTCAGAGACCGGGCGAAAATCAGAGGAGATCGGTGCTAAGTGTAACGCAGACAGTTAACGCCTGCTAGAGCGTTCCTTTGGCAAAACGGCAATGAAGATGCGATGAACGAGGCAGAAATCCTACTTCTGTTCTTTTATCAGTAATGACCGGTCTGCCGCTTTAAGTGAAGAAGTTGCAAACGGAGTATTTCATGGGTTGTCTTTTGTGAATTTCTCCGCTTGTAAGGAGATGCCACGCGCGTCTCAAGAGCTGCTGATGATACAGAACCGTGACTGTTCGGAATGCTAAAATACAGGCGGTTTCACGTGTTGGTAGAATTTCATGAACAAACGGGAACCTCTTGAATGTATTACAAACATATAAGTAATTTAGAGTTTGGTTGGGGATGTTTTTCTTGAGTTTCTTAACACCCATTCGAATGCAGGTATACATGTTTGCTACTCTTGCAATTCCACAGTGGGCATGGTTTCATAAATGTGTACTTTCACGTTCCTTGCGTGTGCGTGTGTGTGTATTGACAATGTAATGCGTGGCGTGTCGGCGCTGCTGTTTGTCAATTCTAAACTGTCTGTACGTTTCTTTTGTGTGTCTGTTTTTTTTCCTCTTTCTTTTTCTTATAAAAGCTGTAATGAACTTGTGTTCATGGGCTGTGGCAGTGTCACAACTGGCGAACGATTCGTAGGGAATTCTTCCTGAAGTGCTCTTCGTGCGCAGCAATGCTTTACTTATCAAGCACATAAAGTGCCAGCTGGCGCCTCTCTGCAACCCAGCACTCGGTGGTGCTGCTCGGCGCGTAGTCTCAGCTTCCCCCTATTCTCTTTTTCTTGCCACTTTCTCCTACTTCCTAACGCCGATTTTTAGAAGGCACTAAAGGCTCTTTTGTGCTTTCTGAGAACGTCTGGCTTGTGCGAGCACCTTTGACTTTGTAGCGCTGTTCGTCCACGTCTCTCTACATCCATCTCTTTCTTTCTATCGCTTCTTTTTATTCCCCTTCTCCCTTCTCCCAGCGCAGGGTAGCGAACCGGACTCTTGGCTGGTTAACGTCCTGGCCTTCCTTTTCGCTCTCTCTCTCTCTCTTTAATTCTTGTGTAGTGAATGCAAAATAATTTAAAAGGGCAACGCTCCTACTTTAACCTGTAATCTAGCATTTATTGCGGTAAATAAAGTGACGCTGCTGGATTCATTACGTCTATCACCACGTATACAAATGCCTGAAAGCTTGCACCACGCTCGCGGTTCCTCCTGCACTTCTCTCTGCTCCAGTCCATTTTCTTCATTGACCAATTCAGCTGACCCAGGTGCACACGTTTACCGCATTCGGATACGACCCGCAAACACAAAATCTCGCGTGGCGACCGCAGCACAGCCTCCCCATCCCCCCTACCTATCCGTTCTAGTGACGCCACTGATCAGAGCACAAGACTATGTGCCACTCATATGACGAGAGCGTCTGCAAACCCCTGCCAAATACATTGTCTGTATACTAAAAGAAATCTGCAAGTATTCCCACTTACGAGAAATTACTCACAGAATGCGTTTGCTCTCATTTATAATGCATTTGATATTTTACGGCGAGAGCGTTTTTTTTTTATTGATATGGTATAAGGAGATGTTGGCGCACAGTTTAAGGCGCCGGATACTCCTCAACTCTTGAGTGGTTCCGTCATACATCGTACAGGGTTCAAGGTTACATATCAAATAGTCTTTTCGTTAATAGCCCCATGACGCAAAAATTCTGGTGTGAGTATCGGCGCCGGTGTGGTTGGAGTTTTCCGTGAGCGCAAATTTCCGCATATATTTAGGTATATACATATGCCACGCCTTGCTATATGACACATGCATATGACATATGACATATGCCATGCTTTGTATGTGCGGGTTATATTGCCACACCATTCTATCAATAATATTACTCATACCTTGTCTTACATTTTTGACAAAACAATTTCTCAGAATTTTGAGAATGACAACCTATAAACAATATCCATGAAACAAAACACCGACAGCGCATGTATTTTATGTTAAATCTTCTCAACCTTAAATATTAAAAGTGCGGAACGATAACAGAAGCCTGAGAATGATGAAACTTTATCGACGCGATTGTGCACTAGCTCCCCGATCGGCCCACGCAAAGGGTTGCGTTTCAACCAGAAAGCTCGCCTTCGCGCATAGCATTGGCCGCCAGTGTTTTACGGTAAACGTTACGGTTAAATAAGCTGCAGTTGCCGGTGTAGCGTGATAATCATTCAGGGTATATTTGAATGCTATACCGGCATTCCACTCCCAAAGATGGAGCCTAAGCGTCCTTTAAATTTTTAAAGAGCGCAGTGCAATGGAGCTGCTTAAACAACATTTGAAGAAAAAAGAACGTAATGCTATCGTACGAAGCTGCCTCTAATCGCTTCACCTCCGCCGAGTGCCAACTCAAGTGCGATAAATATTCCTGTGATCTCGCACGACAGGCACCGACAACGTCTTCTTGCTGCGTTCGCGCTGTCGGTTACCCGGCTCCACAGAAGGAAATTAAGAACGCCGCATCGTTATCATAAGTACATCCGCGCTGAAAATACCGAGATCGGTGCATGCCAAGCTCAAGCAAAACAAGATCCTGCGTCTTCGGATTTGTTGCCAATAAATTCATCGTCTTGTAAAGTGCCGAATTGATCCGTTGGAATACTTCCTGTCGAAAATGAGGTTCGTATATCTTATATGCCTCGTGTTTGTTATTTGCTACCGCGTGCGCAACCAAGCAAGCGAACAGGGGAACATAACTGTTCTGCTTAATGAACTCTAGGCTTACTCAACACAGTCTATGTATTGTGACAAAAAAAAATGTTGAAGAACTGACCAGTTCGCACTAGTGTTGCTTAGTAAAGCCAGACGAATCCTACTCAATCAAAACTGGTGAATTATTCAACAAATTGTTTATTTTGCAATGATGTCCGACAGCTTTATAGACGAGACATCAAAGAGTCTATAGCTATGCTGGTCCTACAAAGGGCAACTAACTATATTTCTTCTGGCGGCGCTCTGTCGTCTAGCTAAACTGTACCGTTCGAAATCGGTATCGCACCTCAAGTTCCATATGCAACGAGGATAAAAGTGCTGGTGATAAGGTGCTTCGAGAAAACAGAACAGACGATGCAAAAAAGCGAGAGACATCAGCAATGCCGAAAAGCTAACCGTAATAAGCAAGGGAACAGCTCATGGGTTTTATAAAGCATACATCACAAGAAGGGCCTATCATATACGCATGGAATTTGGCTTGAAGCTATGGGTATTGGGCTTGAATTACGTAACAATTCTCTCCATTATCTCTCAATTTTTGTCGTTCTTCATACTGCTTCGCATGAACGCACGCTTCGCTATATATAAGAAGCGCCGAGATCGCCCACTCAGCGGGGCGGATGGTAAAAATGCATGGAATCGCACGAAATGAATCCTTGCGTAGTAAACGCCTGTGTGTGTGCACACACATAACTGTCCCTTTTTTTGGTTGTTTCTTTATAACCATTTCATCGGTGTCGGCTCATTTCAAAGTACACCCCATTCCACCCTTACACTATGATACGCTGCATTATGTAATTTTTTCATCTCCTTTCGGACGCTCCGATGCTGTGTAGCTAACACAATTCCATTCATTTAGTCCTAATTTTGTCGGATAACTCTATCGTCTAAGTGTGACATTTATCGTTGTTACTCACTCAGTGCGGAGACTTGCGCCGCGCACGATTCGTCATGGGGCTTTTTTTTTATCCCATAAAAATCTCATGACTCGTTGTAGGGTACTCTTAACAGCTCCTCCGTACGATCACAATCAGAGAAAACACCCAGACATCCACGAATGAAAGAGTGGAAGGAAATGTCAAAAATAAGTTACATAATTATTCCTAAATGGTATAGCTTTCACTGCATAGCAAATGTGCCGCAATGCGATATTTTCCTTTCTTTTTCTGACGATCTATCTGGGTTGCGTATTGATTTTCACACAGTGTTCCAACATTCAGTTGGAGAGAACCACATGGAAAACATCGATCGACTGTAAGTCGATTCCATCTGCCTTTTTTCTTTCGTTTCTTCTTTTTCTTCCGTTTCGTAACATGTTGCACCCGTTGTACGGGTCTAAAAAAATGTCGCAACACTCAGCAAACGAAGATTCTTTTGGCAAGACGACGTTCACACGTACCGCTACCAGAATGGCTCAGAGGAAAGCACAGTTAAGAAGGCTGCCCCGCAAGTTGTTTAACACAGCTTCATGTGTGAACAGCACAAATATAAAGCTTATAATGACGCACTGGGAATGCGTAGCTGTTGTCTTGCCATTTTCAATACACTGCTTCTTATAGTGAAAGTAGTGTGTCACGTTCATGATGCTCCTCGAGTACATTACGAGTGAATGGCACTGCTTCAATGCCCTTCGGCATTTCCTCTTTTGTGTCGCAGTTTATCGTTCGAACTTGCCGTACTCTGCCGCCGCACGGAGGCTTCACGAATGAAACGCATTCCTCTTCACATTGGGTTATCCCCCAGACTCGACGCAATCCGAACAGGTGTTTGGTCACCAACGCCGGGTTATAAATGAGAAAAATTCGAACCGCTGCCTGGTCGGTTATGAAATGCACAATACAGCGTACAACAAGTGTACTCAAAGTCGCTGCAGTTACATTAGAAATGTATTTACTACCGCATACCGGTCACGCTGAATTGCTCTCTTTCTGGCGACACAGCAAACACTTAGCTGCTAGGGAAGCTGACACTTGTTTTTTCCTTTTCAGCAAAGGGAACGGCGCCTTCTTTCCCTTAGAAGTGTTGAACAACCTATGCTTCACCGAGCCATCCTGCAGGAAAAAAAAATGAACGCAATAAAAGAAAAGAAGAAGAAAAGACTCGTTGCTTTATTCACTAGGAATCCGCCGCTCATATTGCTCCGCTTTAATATAGTAATGCCCCATAATCCATTTAATACCGCAATATTTGCTTAAATAGCCTCTAGAAATGTTCAGTCAATGTTGGTACATCTTACAAAGTCATCTTTCAAAAGTTTCGAACGATATATGGGGCCGCCGCTTTTACTTCGTCAGTACCAACGGACGTACTCACCTAATTCGCTAATTAGCACCTAATGTGCTAATTCGCTCAAAGTCGCTGCCTGGGAGCCCTGAGTCACACAACTTCCCTTAGAATCATAAATATTTTCCTGCAGGAAATGGCCATTTCATCCCTGGGCATTTGTAAACGATTGAAGGAAGAACAATGGATGAATGCAAAAAGGCTGTTATCCGTGAACTATGCTAACCAAACGTGAACAAAATAGGGACGTGTAGAGGTTCAACGTAAGGCAAGAAAGAGCACGCCTCTTTATCCATTAATGCACGAACGATATCCGAAGCGTGGTAAAACAGATCAGATGAATAGATTTTATGTTCTGGTGGAAAAGAGTAATTGAGACTGAAGATATCGGATACCTTCAAGAAGGAAGACAAGAGTTGGGAAAAAAAAGCGTGTATGGGAGGGGGGGAGGTAGGGAGTTTTAAGAAAAATGAATTTCAATAGGAGGAGAGACCTGTGAGTTTCGTGGAGGGATCTATTATTTTCAGCTGGTATAGTGTGGACATGGTGGAAGACGAATAGGAGGAATAGATTTTCAGTAGGCCATGCTTCCGAGAGCATCCATGCGACGCTAAACGTCCAATTTCCGTCGTCTTTCTTTCTTGTGCTTCTTCCGCTCTGTCTTTCTATACGGGGCTGCCACGTATAAAGAGCGCGTTGACGGCTGTATCGGGTCCTTTCTGACTAAGAGAGAGGGCGCCTATAGAACGTGGAAAAGAACGCATTGAAGGCCCTACGTGGAAGAAACGATTCAGAAAAACTGCCGAACAAATCTTCCCCTCCGCTTCTCAAATTGCTTTATTCGCAGTAAACGGAAATCTATAAGGCTCGATTCGATCAACGAGATATGTAAAGATATCATTACACCAAGTAGCTCGAGCAATTTTCAAGAAAGCAAAGCCAGCTGAAAGCGAGTGACGTAAGATCATCCCCTAAATAGCGTAAATGCCCTTGAAAAGTTCTTTTTTTTCTCCACTCTTTCGTTGCTAACCACCAACAAATTCGCCACGTCTATTCGGGTTTTACTAGTGCGAGGAAAGTGAGCAGTCCTAAGAGTGAATTTCTGTAAAGGAGTCCGTTTGTGATCTCAGAACCTTACGTCCAGAGATCATAAGTTAAGGCTAAACAACTTTTTTTACTAGGTTGCGCTGTATATTTGTTTGATAAAATGTTGTTGTCTTACTAGATGAAGTGCATAAAGAGGCGTCCTTTGGAGGAGACGTTAGCCTACTTTTCTTTTTTCCGCGCGCAATAATGTAATCTGCTCTATGGTACCGCAGCATTATGACTTCAAACTACCATTCGCGCAAATACTGATGTATTTTGTATGACAACCATCCGCCGAGGGCCGAGAGGTATAGTGTGAGCGCAGAACGTAGCGGGAACTCCGAAACAGAATTCAATGTAGGACAAACTGCTGCGTGCCTGAAGTTTCCGCCACTGTTGCCTCTGTTCTCAGTGTGCAATGCTGCTCAAAAAGAGTTGATTAGCACTTTAAAGTTCCATGACGCTTCTTTGTTTTACGCGCGATATGAGCTGGGTGACAACGCTTTGGTAACGCATTTGTCACTCTTGGTATAAAGAAGGGGACGAACGAAGGATTCTACCGCGATCTCTTCACGGCAACCTACTTGCCACACAACCCAAGAAACAGAAAGATGCACCCGTTCTTTGTTTTCTCTGATTCAGAAATGGACAGTACTTTCCCAAATATATTCAACAATCACTCCGCTGCTTACAAAAAAAAAAAACATTAACACTTTCACAGGCGCTGCAGTATACTCGGAGTACTGCAGTGCCTGCGAAAGTAGTGGCCTGTTCAGGTGGTTCTTGAACATGCAACACTAATTCATCGAAAATCGAGAAGGTGTACATTTTGTACCACACAAGGTATACCACACGGGCATGCATTCTAGGATTACTAATAAAGGAAAAAAAGTCCGACAATTGATGCTATAATGTAAGACTTGAAACCCGTCATTCGAGAAGTCACGAATTGGTTTCAAACACGCAAGAAACTGACGCTGATAATTTCTGAAGCGTAATAAATTCTTGCTAGCTTTATCAGAAAGACCGAAATTGAATTTTTAAAGAGCGCGACTGTGAAACCCTTGCCGATGTCACTAGTGGTGTGAGCTTTATACCATCTTCGTCAGGTGAGCAACAAGCGAGCGACATTAAACTGCAATCTCACTGATGAATCCGGGGAAGTTTCTTGATTATATCACACCCCAGGTGTATGTATAAAGAATTGCAAGAGCATCTTTTCAAATGCCTTATATATATATATATATATATATATATATATATATAAAGAGAGGGAGAAAGGCAAAGAAAAGACGGGGAGGTTAACCAGAGATTTGCTCCGGTTGGCGAGTTGGCTAGCCTGTACCGGGGAAGCGGCAAAGGGATGCGATAGGTGATAGAGAGAAAAAGAATTATACAGCGAAGTAACCCAGGAACCGAGGTCCGATGCAAAGCCGTAGTTCATTCAACATGACCCAGTGTAGGGCAACTCTGATACACCATTGGGTCTAGATGGGATACACTTCCCGTTCTGCTGGAGTCAGGTTTGCCCTTTCTACGCAGAGCTCGGGAACCACGCCCTGCTCGAGACTTTTGCATCACCACGTCCGGTAAGCATATTTTTACCACGATCCGTACAGAACTCGTGAGAGTCCTCGTTTTTATTTTACTCGATCCGTAAATTTATTGCGCACCCTGTGGTCCCATGGTGAAAATCAGTCACGTTTTTGTATGCATGACCAGCGTGTGCTCTTCTTCAAGCTCTACCCTATACTGCCGCTGATGTTTTCCTTGTAAATGGGTGGTCGACCTGCTCTAGGTGTATCCTAAAGCGTTTTCCACCGGGAGGCCGCGCCTTCTGTTGGAAACCGATAAGGAGGAGCGCGTTCCTGAGCAACGGCGATGGCTGCTTTCAATCCCGCATGCTGTAGCTCTTTCTCTAACACTCCCTTCCTGTTCGCCTACTTTCGATGTATAGAGTAACCTTGGCAATACGCTCTCGCACTTTAAAGCGCATGTCAAAATCGTGATGGCACCTGCGCTCAGGCGATCAAACGCGTTAGAACCTGTTCGACCTAAGCCGAAAACGAAGGTAGTACAGCGCCGCCCATTTCATACCGTTTCTACATAGCGTTAGTTTCTGTGAATGAGTACGGGAGGCCGATCCGGGAGATTGTGCAGTCTAACGCGGCGTCTCTAAGGGCGGCTGCCGCAAGCGAAGAACACCAGATACTTGTCCGTATGGCGCGCGTACCGAACGTCCCAACGGGCTAGTCGGCTGAGTATGCGTCCGAACATATGACTGAACATCCTGAGTGTTCTCAGGTGATTGACGATTTTGTGTCTTCGATTGCCTCTCCGAAGGCCTTTTAGATTAGTGCAGTCTAGCCAAACGATGCATTTTTTTAGCAGCGAGTGACCTGCTTTGCACGTGTGTACCTGTTTTATTTGTTTTGTTAACAAGGTAACAAATAATAAGGAAAACAATCCTGGGCTTGTGGTATAGAGCATTGGGCTGGTTTGCTCGGAGGCAGAGGTACGATTCCAGAATCAGTGATATTTCTTTTCTATTACAAAGGTTGGAAGTGTGATGAGAGAGGAAATGCCGACCTTCCATGAAATGCTCGGAATAAGGCAAACAATGCTTCTCATTAAAAAAGCGTGCTCCTTCTATTACATATACATGAGAGATAACAAAAGCGCGAACCCAGGCACTTTTGACGGTGAATATTAAGGTACCCGAGAGATATGAGAAATAAAAGAAAGCCACATATTATCAGGAAGAAATGTCGGGTTGTGTTTCTCCCGCTACAGCGGAAAGGAGCTACGCACACAGGTTGGGGCTATAGAAAAGGAAGAGGTGAAATTGCATTAAATCTCCGCGCATGTAAAACTTCTCAATTTAGTCACTTGTCGACGGGAAAAAATGTTTTACGAACTGAGGAGCATTAATCAAAACTGTTGTTCCGCACCGCTCCAGCGCTTTTCTGCCTCAGGGCGCCATTGTGGTCTTAATGTTTCTGCCAGCAGGTGCTGCTCATAATCTCCGTGACGTTCTGAGTGGCACATAGCTGGTAGGCAACTGAAGTCTCAAAGGAAAAGCTTCAGGTTCGGAGGGTACGTTATAATAAAGTTTATTATTTCGGTCCCTCATTCTCCATGCGCTCACGTACTTGTGCAGCTTATAATTGGTACTGATGGCAGCGCGGTTCCAGCACCGCTTCGCTTAACGAGATAAGCCGTATCTCTCGGGTCGATTTTTGCACTCAGCCAGGCAAACGAACTCATCCATCACAGTGGAAAGATAAGTGGAACCATTCAATCGGCGAAAACTCTATGGAACAATGCGGTTTCTGGGTGCATTAGGGGAGATTTCGCTGGCTGGCGATTTCGCAGCGATTACTCAGCCTTGGAAGGGTCTAATGGCTCCAGGAGCCGGCAAATAAATCAGTTGAGAATTTCGTCGTCTGCTTCCTCCGCGACGAACAATACCGGTCACGCAGGCGGGCAATCGCCACGGTACGGTAATTTGCACCAGCGAAGCGGAATACCCTCGGCCAGCTGGCTGGACGTGGGGCAATGAGAAATGGCTGTTTGCCGTGCGAGAAGGCTTAGCAAGGCGTCGGTGGCGCGCCTTTTCGTGAGGTCATTAGTCGGCGAGCAAAATAACGCTGTACCGGGGTACGGGCGAATCGATGCCGTGCGCATTGCACTTCTTCGGAGTCGGAGCTATACGCGCGAAATGTTTGGATTGATCGGCTCATAAATTTCCGGTGGGACCCGGCTGCGCCTGCTTGATGTAACGGCGTGTATCCTGCACAGGAAAGTCCTGCACAGCTTCGGCGACTTCGGTTTCCGAATGCTGCTTATATTCCCACTCACGTGGCGGATTCCGGGAGCCTCCTTCTATAGTAATATGTATACTTGGCAAGTGATTCTGCCGTTAACTCGTTCACTGCAGTGATTGGCTTTCGTAAGTAATGATGCGGTAAGCATTCTCAGGATACTTAACGTACTTTGTGGAATGTTCGTGTGTTTGTTTGTTTCTATGTCTCTAACCTTTTTCCCGCCAACATGGGACCCTGGGTATTCCATGGTCTAACGGCTAGAGCATCGAGCTGCTGTGCCGAGGAAATCGGGAAGAAATAAAATAAGCTGATACTCCTCTTTGTTTTTTGCACGAAGTCATCTGAAAACTACGGCATCGCCAGCTGCCCGCATAATCTTCCCATTCATGCTTTACCCTTCATTTCACATTTTATCTTTTATAACGGATATGGACATGGTGGAATTATCAATAGGTACACAGATGTTCATCGCTGAAAGGTAACTTCAGGAAAATTTTGAAAGAAGAAAGAAAGAAAGGGGGAAAGCCAAACATGTCGAATTATATATGCAATTTGATAAAAAGGACCAGCTTTTCAAAGACATCTGAAAGGTTCAGGTAGTTGTATGTATGTACACCCGCTCCATCTGACAACGGTGCCCCTGACTTGTTGGAGGACAATCGGAGGACTGCCAACAGTGCCACATGACATGTAGCCATGCGACACTGTCGGTTGTCCTCCATTTCAGCTCAGCTCAACCTACAGGCCATCTTAATTTGCTTTCGGGAACCCCGATAAAGAGAGCGACAAATAAATGAGAAGAGAGAAGCAGAGAAGCTTCTGGTTTGATACTCTACTCTGGGCGACAAAAATGAGGAAAACTATGGTGGGACATATAGCGGAAACGGAAAGTAAACACGCAAGAAAAGAAGAAACAAACGAACAGGTAGGTTTTTTAAAGTAAAATCAAATGAATTCCCCCTCTCCCCATTAAGGCGTGGTACATGATTTACGGCGTTAATGCGATTAGCAATATATCTTAGGAGGGCTGTGTAATTGGTGATGACATCTTGTACGCCTATATTTTGTGATCCGTAAGTTCACAAAACATACGCGTACAACATTTCGGCTGAAGCCACTACAACCAAAACAGCCGGACCATTTTTCTAATAAAGTTTACTTTCTTCTTCTTCCGTATGATGAACAGCGGAACATATCCGGTGATCCATACCCAGTGACCCAATCTAACGTCAAAGAGGTTCATCGAAGAGTCGCACACACTTAGTGTCACATACCTGGTTATTCAAGTTGGCGCGAAATGAAAACAGTTAGATCCGCACATAAATAGATACCAGGAAGTGAGAGAAGTAACATAAGATTGCTCATCGAATTAAAAGGTTTCGTGTGGCAGCCGAAAAGCAACAGCAGTTTTTATCACTTTGCTTTCTTTATTCACTGAACGTTTTCTACGGCGACGATCCTAGATTATCTTCATTCTTCAGACATTGCGGAAATAACTCCAGCTATTAAATTTTAGTTTCAGCACTATTACTAATTGAAGCTCCCGGGAGCTGGATGAAAAAAAAAAGCATGAAAGAAAAATGATAAGATGAAAGAAAAGCATTCAGATTGACAAATGTTTTGAAAGCTCTCGATTTATCACTGGGGACGGTCTTCGCCGTCCAGAAATATCAGAAGAGAACGAATGTCGCAGTGATCATTCCGGATCGCTCTACTCTGTCTGACGTATAAGCGACCCTAAAAAACGGATTCCTCTAATGCGTTTTCTCTCTTAGATTAGTGTGAAAAAGGAACCCACCCCTGCACTGATAGCCGATATCTTGGCTCTTCTTGCTCTGAAGGGTCGTGTAATTGCTTCCAAAAACATCTTACGCAATAACCTTATGAAACGACCAGCAGACATAATAAATAAAAATGCGGGGCAATGGACTCATAAGCTAAAAGTTATTTTTGGCTTGCTTAACCGTGCAATTTTTTTCGGTAAAGGCAACCTTGTTATAAAAATAATACTTGCGTTATACGTGGGAGACTTGACGTTAATTTCGACCAGTTCGGGTACATTAACGTGCACCAAACGCATGGTACATGAGTGTTCTTGTACTTGGCCCCCGTTAAACAAAAAGTATTCTTCTGTTCACATATACGGGTTATAGGTGCCACAGTGTATAACACCTATCACTATAGTGCTGATTCCTTTTTTTTCATATAGTTGAAATTTCTATGAAAACCTTATACATTTTAGGCTAGGAGCTCTCGTTTTAGAGTGTCAGTTACTGTAACACCGTGAACGGCTTGCTGCCGTCCCCATAGATAGCCCGAACAGTAGTTCGAAAATAAAAAAAAGAACTCAAGCTGTGCGATGTGGTTTGCCGGTCTAAAGAACTGAGACGTTTTCTGTATCACAGTCGCTATTTGTTCCATAGAAAGTTATTCTCATTTGTGTCTAGACAAGCCTTAAGCAGCCCTAAATCAGGAAAGGTCCATATTACATGGTAGAAAAATACAAAAACACCTGTGTGCTTAGATGTCGGTGCGCGTTAAAGAACACCATGTGGCCCAGTTTATTCCGGAGTCCTTCACTACGGCGTGCTTCATTATGAGATCATGGTTTGGCACGTAAAACTCCCTAATTTAATTTATTGTAATGTGGACCTTTCCGAAACGTACATAATATTTAGCACAGACGGGCCGCAATCAGCGAGTGAATCAGTTTTAACCACTCGCAGTAAAACGTGCAGAACGGATTCAAACGAGCTGTATCGAAAGTGGCAATTCAAAGGGGAAAAAAAGCCACGGACTTCAGCAATTCTTTGCAATCTGCACGCACTTACTGCAACAAGAACAAGTTCTTACGGCGTACACCGCTATTTTGACTACTTAGTGCTATATGCTGAAAAAAGAACATCGTTGCGTTTCGCGCAGCGTCGTCTTTCTCCGCTGGTGTAACTTCAGACGCCCCGACGCCCCCCTTCTCAGTCTCCATGGCATTCCGTACTGCCCAAAAAGAAAGAAAGAAAGAAAGAAAGAAAGAAAGAAAGAAAGAAAGAAAGGAAGAAAGCGGAAGTTACTCCTGAGGTTCTAAACTGATTGTCTGCGCCGGCACAATTCTTATTCAGAAAACCGCGATCTTGTTTTTGCTTGCTTGCTTGCTTGTTCGTCAAACAAATACGCTCACCAACCACGCGGTATTGGCCAAGAAGCGAGCGTGTATAGGGAAGGGGGTGGTTTTGCTACGGCAAATAATTTCCGAACGTGAACGTTACATGATAGCTGAGTAGTCAGGCCGTCCCGCTCCCCTATGGCACAGCACTCGACCGCGGGAGCAAAACTTCGATTCCGAGTAGGTATTGTTGAGTGAAGCTATGCAGTTCAGCGGCCATAGTAGAGGGCGAAGCTGACGACAATAACGTTGCCTGACAACTACGTAACGGAAAAGGTAGGAATGGACGGTTAGAGCAAGCCCGTTTCGAAGCACATGCTGTGTCCCTGCAGTGTAGAAAAAATATATCAACAACAACCGGAAAGAACGAAGCGTTCAGTAACTCGGCAGCATAGTGAAGCGGAACAAAAGTAAAAAGGGAGAAGAAAAACAAGAATAACAACAAGAAACACTCTGCGGGCCAGATTCACGTGCCGGGCGATAGGAGCGACGAACACAGACAAAAAGCGACAGGAACCCAACGGTCGGCACCGACAACCAGCCCCCTTTCGAGAGGCGACGCATTACGAAGACAAATGGACCCGCAGAGCAGCGATTGGCGTTCTCCCAGAACGCGCAGACTGTTACTTATTCGATGCTTTCTTCTGTCTTTCTTCTTTTTTTTACCCTGTTCTGCTAGTCTTTCGCAAGGTGTCACCTTCGCTTCCGGCTTAGCGGTCTTTGCTTCCATACACCGAAGATATTCGCTATTAAGGACACCCTTCTTTTTTTTTTTTTCTGTGGCTGAGGGGTGACTTTTCATGCAAGCCAGTTTTTTTTTTCTTCGAAGAAGACGAAGCTGATTGCATTTTTCATCTGTGCTTTTAAAGCGTTAACGTGAAACACATACGTAATGCAATGAAGTTTTGGCGCATTACGTAGGGAGGCCGATTAGCTATCGTAGATCATGTAATAGCTTGACTGTTGACAAACATATGTAAACATCGCTGTTGTCATTTTTACGCTTGGTGCTTTCATGGTTTCCATCGAAATGCATTTTCACGGTGCGGAAGTTTCTGTGCATCAGTGACTCTGTACCCATGTGCGTTTTATGTAAGAACTTCAGCAGTGATGAAGGAGAAAGGAAGAGAGAAATCGAATTTTCCTTGCCAGCACAAATATTTAAATACGAGCAAAATGAGATTAATTGCCATAGAAAGTCATAGCAGATGGCACGCAGAAGAAATAGATAAATGTACGATACAGTAATATAGAAACGCTTCAAATAAAGCATCCAAAACTATTTCCAAGCATTTCTTGAAGTTCTATCAGAGAATTCCTTTGTAAAATACTTAACGTAGTTCTTACGTTCGGCTATAGCTAAGATTCATCCGCCGTGGCTGCTGAAGTGACTATGGTGTTTGGTTCCTAAGCGCTAGCTCGTGGGATCGAAACCCGGCTACGGCAGCCGTATTTCGCTGGGAGCGAAATGCGAAAGCACCCGTGTACTTAGGCTTAAGCGCAGGTTAAGGAACCCCAGGTCGTCCAAATTTCCGGATTCCTCCAGTACGGCGTTCCTCATAATGAGTTCGTCGTTTTGGCACGTAAAACACCATAATTAAATTTTTTTGGGTAAGATTCAAGAAACAGCGAAGGGTGAAATACTCGGAGCCTCCTCTCCCCCCCCCCCCCTTTCCCGTGAAGCCTTTAATATTCCTTAGAATTCGTTGAAAGCAACAACGGAAGCCTGCTTCTTCTTCTGTAAAAAAAAGTAATGTTTTCTTTCCAGTTTCAAAACAGTTTCGTCTGTTTACAGGCGCACGCAAATGCTACATATACTTTAGAGAAACAGTGGTGTCTTTCACGCTTCGCTTCTAGTAGCGCTAGTAGCGACAAGCATTTCCCTAAGTGTATTTCTCAACATTCTTCTGAAATTTATCGTAGATCAGTTATATTCTGTAATTTCTATATTTGTATGTTTCTATTCTTGTGTTTTGAAAAGAGGATCAGTGGCATAAAAATAAAAAAAGTAAAGTACTTGTCACTGTACACCCTACATACTTACTCTAGAGATTTCTCAACCAGGAAAAAAAAAGGAAAAGAGAAATATGCATTACAGTCGATACAGAGTAGAGTGAGTGTTTCCTTTTCGTTGAATGTCACCGTTCTGAGCACTGCGACTTCTTCGGCAGAGTGACCTGTCGCCTCGAATCGCTTCTTGCCACTGATGCCCTCGAAGCAAACAAAGAATACAGCGTCCAAGTGAAGCTGCGTGGCTTTCGGTAGCTCGCTTTCGCGTTTTCGCCGACCCAATGGGCTGTCTGCACTTGGCTTTTTTATAGCTTGTTTTGAAAGACTTCCTTGCGAAAGCGCTGCTTTTTTCTCGCGAAGGGGCCGAATTTACCCGTGATGTAGAAAGAGTCAAAACACATTTTATCGCAAGTTTCTTGGCTTCTTTGCCGACTTCACATTCAAGCATACGGGGCTTAACGTCGTTACAGATACAGACAAAAGCGTGAATCGGACGATTTTGAGTTTGAAACAGAAAGGAGCGCCTCGGTCATTGAGCTCACACTTTTACTGAGCGTCGTGTCAACGCTATGGTTGTTTATTCTCTGAGGGGGGGGGGGGGGGGCAGAGGGGTTGAGATGAGGGGGCGGGGTCTTTTTTTTTTTTTTTTTGTCGCAGAGGTGGCGGGTCCGGCGCCACTATTATTTTGATGTTTACGCTTGCGAACAGAATCATATACACTATCCTTCTTATTGTCAGGAACAAAATGTTGTTGTTGGGCAAGATTTTGCGCCAGTGATACTTCACCCCAAATTTTTCAACAAGCTTATACGTAACTGCGATAACATGTCAAGCATGGCGTCCAGATGCAGAGCACAAGGTCGTTGGCACATAGATTTAACATCAGCGCCTATACGCACTCGTGCCCCATGTGACCCTGTCGGGTACGTGAGACTCAAATGATAAAAAAGTGGAACCTCAATGTTAGCGTTTCCCGTTTAAAGATGAATATCTCCAAATAGCTCCACTATCGAAATTCCTGCTAAGCGCACTTGCCTTTGTGACTGATAAGCTTCTATGCACGATTGCTGCGCTGTTGATAGATAGAAGGAAAACTAGATGTCAATTACCTAGTCAATAATTGATTATATGAATGTACTGATCTCAGGCGCAGCTAATAATGGATTGCCGGAAACAAAACTGCTTGATTTCTAATGCAGTGGCACCCTTTTGAGCGGCATAGTAGAGCAAGACTAAGCAAATTAGTTTATGTTATGTACATATCTTAAGGATAACTGAATGTGTTCGCTGAGAAAGGAATTATTATAGCAAATTATGACATGCAAACTTGCAAACATGCAAACGTGACATGCAACGTGCAAAATACAGGGTGCGGGCATTATTTACTCGTCGATCACAGAGTTTTCACGGAGCTGCCTCTCCTTCGCTGGCTTCGTCACCGTCGACAACCTCTTACCAACCTTCCACTACCTTGAACTACATTCGACTTTCTTCCAGAAGGCTTTTAAAAAGCTATAGTTTTCCTTAGCTATATATACGTCAGCTACTTTTGGTGGTTGGAGAGAGAGAGAATAAACTTTTATTCTGAGAAGCGCATTGTGCCCAGTGGGTGTGCGGCCTCCTTATTCGAGGTAACCATGGGCGCTGGCCATCTTTCCTGCTCGTTTGATGACGCTGCGCTGTCTCTGCGGGTCCAGGTCTGATAGCTTGGCCTCCCGCTGCTCTTCGGTTAGTGTTTGGGCGTTTTTTTTTTTTTCGACACATTCCCATATCATACGGCATAGGGTGCCTGGGACATTACAGTACGTGCAGAAGTATGGACGCTGAATAGGTGAGATTCGGGGCAATATGATACCGCGGACGTAGCTGCTGCTTTGTGATTTCGCGAGGGTTATTGCATCTTCACTAGCTAGGCTGGGGTGAGCTGGCGGGTAAGTTCTTCTGTATAACCTGTGTGTTTTGCTTGGGCGATCTCGCACAATGAACAGTGGTCCATGCACCATGATTCATGTTACCTACTAGCTTGATTGCGCCGCTAAGTATATGTGTTACCTGCTATTGCGTGAAGAAAAAAACAACGTGTGCCACTGGGTAGACGGCCGAATAGACAACTTGCTTCTGGCTTCTGTCTGGCATAGTAATCAACTTGGGTTGCCGGGTATGTTCCACTTAATATGTGCCCTAACAGAACTTCAGCGCTGCTTATGTTGTATTTGCGCGTGCGCGTTGTTGACCAATCCGCCAGAATGCATTCGCCAAGATGACACCGGGGGTACGTAGCCTTAAATATACAAAAGCGATAGCACCGCTTCCGCTACGGACGGCCACGCTTCGAGCAGGGCCGCTTGACGAATAGTTATTGTGACGAGGGGACAGCTATACGACACAAAGGAAAATGGGAATTGCTACGGCTTTGAAGTTGGGTGCAGTTAATACAAGATAAACTGTGTCGCGGTATCATGCGGCACCATGCTTGGCAGAGAGATTGCCACTTCGTGTGTTTTCTTAAGTGCCCATAAGGCTTCCTTATGTAAAGGATAGCATTGGGTTGCGTGGCTGTTTAGAATAAAGATATCGATGACTATGATAAACACCTTCGAAGATTTATGTCACAATTTACTTTTCTTTTTTGCAAAATACGATTTCGCGCGGAATATTTCCTGCTGAACACTCAAGCGTTCCGCATTGTCCTCATCCCGACACAGGTGTAAAGCTGCAATCATTGTTAAAGTTCATCATGCTTTAGAACATTCCCACATGTCGCTGTGCAGCAGTCCTCATTGTTCGTCAAGGTACACCATCACTGAAACAGCGCTTACCTACAGTATCAACGAACACAGTATGGTCCTTCATAAAATGTTCTTTCTCTCTCACTCGGTCCCTGCGGAGCTGTAGACTGGCAAATTATATTGCTCAGGGACTACTGTGGTCATTGTCGCGGAATGCTTCGTAATCACAATCAAGCACATTCTTTTTGCCTCAAATACCTTCCATAGAAAGGGGATTGGCTCCCAAATGTCAACTTTGTAAGCCTTCTTTCACGTACGTAAAAACCAGGTAGTCAAATATATTGTAGGCCATCTCTTAAATTTGCATCGGCGAACTATTTTGTTCGATAGCTGCAAGGGAAACAATCAATTCAATCAAATTATGCTCTAAAATACAAGTCTAGTTAAAGCTGAGCCGGCGACTTCACTGCAAGCTTGACTGAAAGCTTGACGACTTGTATTCAATACAAAGCCATACAAGCCATGTACTCAACTGGCGCAATATAAGAAATCTCAGTGGATACGCGTGAAGATACAAAATCCCAACAGAATTTCTAGCGAAGTTTTTAGTGTGACTTGGCACCCCATGATTCCTCATGCAACAAAATTACACATGCTGTGAGAAAGAGGTAAAAAAAAGAGAGAAATACCTTAGCCAAATACTGCCCTTTTGTGTCTCAACTGACATTCTTAAAGTTGTTTTACTCTACAGAGAAAATGCATATCTAACTGCGTGATCCAAACAAACTTCATTGTTTACCCACCAATAAACAAGTGGAAGCAATACACGTTGTTTACGTTTCGACACGTTCTTAAACGCGGCGAACTATAGGTTCTGTTTATCTTTCTTTCTTCTTTAGCAGCACCAATTTTTTAAAGGTTGCCCATGGCACAATT
Source organism: Dermacentor variabilis (assembly GCF_050947875.1). Lineage (NCBI taxonomy): Eukaryota > Metazoa > Arthropoda > Arachnida > Ixodida > Ixodidae > Dermacentor > Dermacentor variabilis. Next base: position 87,510,817 of record NC_134571.1, on the reverse strand, counting down.
GAAACCCTTCATCTAAATTACTCGATCAGGAGGCCATTGGGGTTCCAGTTACCTTTTCTTAGAAACCGTTGTTTTAGGCATTGAAGCACAAAAGTTACTGGAACACCAATGCATTTCGACAAACACACTGAAAATTAATATCTCGGAACTGGTGCTGTCGAAATAATTCGTTCCAAGTGGACACGCCGTGGGACCTCAGCGTCTACAATTCGTAGATTAATATATGTGGCGTAAAGTTAATAATTCAAAAGTGAATTAGCGTATTTCATTTAATTATCCCATTGAACATTTTGATTTCTAGTTGAAGTAATGGCCGCCTCATCGAGTAATTTATATCGAGGGTTAGCATTGTGCTATCTGCCATACGGGGCCTTTTAAAAAGTTTGGTGCAGCTAAAAACAGAACACCCTTTATGTACCTCTGCGTCTGCCCATTGTATCAGTCACTACAGGCTGGTTTTGTAAGCGTTGGCGAGCCACTGTTTTGTCTCTAACAGTGAGGGTGTGAGTGCACTTACATTCTCTGAGAGATAACGACCGCTGACCTCGCCTTGGAGCTCATCAGGGACCTTGGTTATGGGTCGAACACTACAACGCAAGACCGGTAGGAACGCCCCATACTTCCCTCCGAGTTCAATAATCATGCATGGGCGGTCAGTTTCCGGAGGGGAACGTCGATATTGACGCTCGAAAATGGCTCTGAGAGGGCCAAAATCAATGACCGGCAAGATAAGCGTAACATTAGTGAGCTCGAGAAGTACGGTTACAGGTAAACAAGCCAATCCACTGTTTTTTTTTTGTATGCATTGCACTATTATTGTTCACTTTTTTTTTGCTGATGGTGTTGCTGCTATGTTGATTTTTTTAGCCAGTGGCGTGGCTGTTCGCAAGACTGCTGTTATTATCAACCAGCCTGTTTAGGACGGAGACCACAGCCTCTGCCGTCGAAGTTCCCTCATACTGTAAACTACGACTCGTTGCATCAGATTATACGCACTTAGGGAGCATGTGCATGGATAGCGTGTGCCTAGGAGTATACTTGCCCGCTATGTTTTGCCTCCTTCCTCTGTACTCATCGTGACCAATTTATTTCCTCTTTCCCTTCCTTCTTCGCCGAGTATCTGGCTGAAGGACTGGGCCTCAGGCCAATATCTCTGCTTTTCTTGTCACTAAAACGTTCTCACCTTTATCTCCTGTGCCAATACTTTAACTACACACAATAAAAATCGTTATGCGTTATTCGTGGAAAAGGATGGTCAAACGTATTCTCGCGAAATGTCACGTGTTGACACAACAGCATCTTCTCTTAAATGACTGAACTTCAATACACAGCATGAGCGCGGCGCATATTAGTATATCTGACCTGCCGAGAGTGTTGCAGGCAGGCTTCGTGACTCGTTGCGGTGGCGCAGTGTCTATTTCGTTCTGCTGCTAAGCGTGAGGTCGCGGGTACGATCAACTGCCGTGGCAACCGCATTTCGATGGGTACGAAATGCAAATGCGCTCGTGCAGTTAGATCTAGGTGCACGATAAGGAGCCCTAAGAGTTCAAAATTAGTTCGTAGCCCTCCCCTACGGTGCCATATATAAAGCCCCCGGGTTGCATTGGGACGTTAAATTGGCTTCCTCGCTAGACAAATAAGTTGAGAAATTGGAGAAGCTCTTCTCCATAGGCGTTGCTCGGCTAGAGAAACTAAAGCTTGCCTATAGTGAGCGCCATAATAGTGCTCCTGCGACATTTCCTAAGCAGTTCTGAAAGCTCGTGTGTCTCTCCAACGGCAAACATAACCCCACTATATATATATTAGAAAGCCAAGCTTTTTCAGCTGGCTTGCAGATGTGCAGGATAGGGCGACCATGTCCTTGTGCTGGATCCACGACAGTACGGGGTACAATGACCCCAATTACTTAGTGATTTTCACAGAGCTGTGACAGGCGCATAGTCCAGCTTTGATGCTCTTTACGAATGAAACAGTGGCCTAATTTACAAAGGTTATCGCTCGTGTGAATCAGTTTGTCAACGGCTTGCCGCTTTTGCTGGTAGTATGTCTGATACGACGATTGGTGAGCACCTGTTCGTACGAAGAGATCTAGCGCGAGAACTTGTACGTGTATACGGACGCGGAATGCGAGAACTCGTCTCTAATTTGTTAGCACCTATGCCAGCAACATCAGCGCCGCGGCAGCGCATGCCTCGTGAAACTGTATTGTCGTACAGGATCGACAAAAAAGTCATGCGCGGTATTGTTGCAACTTTAATCTATAATATATCAGGTTTCATAAAGTTAGAGGCTATCTTTTTCTTTTTAAAGCAGATCAAATTCAAGAAGGCTTTAAACATGCCCGTGGAATATACGAGGTAATAGGCATAAGCTGGTAATAAAATAGGGCACTGGTGAAAGATAAAACTCGTTCACTTGCATCTAGTTTCTCGTTCTCGTACTACACGTACAGGGAAAGGATTACATGCTAGGAAACAGATTCGATACTACAAACAAAAATCAATTTTTATATTTTCATAATCATTACCTGCAACTGTACACGGCGTTTTCCGGAGTCTTTCGCCAGTGGAGATGGTGTGCATGTTATAAACGTGTAGGAATTCGGCCTGGCTCGTATGACATACTGCAATTAACGTAAAAAAAAAGCGCTGACAGAAGGATGGTACAACACAAACGCTACGTATGGCACTATAGTGCTGTGCCGTGCTTATAAGTCACTGTTTATTTCTTTCTTATTTTGCTTCACTAGCAGTATGACATTATTGGACCGGGATCTTGCATGATTCGTAATTCGGATCAGCTGCAGCAACAAAGAAGGCGCGAATATTTGTATATCGAGATGCTATAGCCATAAGAAGTTACAAGTTTTGGGGAAATATACATTTGGAAAAAAAGAAATTGGTCATATCAAAGCTTGTTGCTGAGAGTCGTCAAATCTGGGAAGTAAAAGAAAACTCACATTAAAGCATTCACTGAATGCCCGTCGGTACCTGCTCATAGAGATCGCACAAGAATTTGTGCGCAGTCATTATAAAACTCGTTATAAAGCGACGCAATTATATATTTTTTTACTTCTCCAAAATGCACAGCTCTTTCTCTTTCTTTTTTTTTTCATGTTGCCGCTGTAGTAGAACGCGATCAGCGAGGGAAATCGAAATTTACGTCGTTAAATGGCATTGTCCCATTCCAATTTACAACGGAAACGCTATTAAGGGGACGCGAGCCAAAATATACGCTAATTGTTGATGCAACTCCCGCCTCCTCGATGATCATGCAGATTGCGACTCCGTGCAGCCGATGCTATCTACACTATATCAAGCGTTTCGATGGCGTTTCCGTGGGCGGTGCCAGTGCGGAATCTTGGAGGCGCTTCTTTGGCTGATACTGTCCATTCTCTTTATCAATGGGCTTCAGATTACACATCCAACGAACCCGCATTTTCTAAAGCGATTTGTTAAACTGCTTTGAGCATGGGGATTACCCAGAAGGCCGGCTCGTACTGCGACAACGCAAGTTCACTGTTTTCGCTGTATGAAATAAACTCATATATTATTTGTTTTTTCAATGCGCACTGTCTATATTCCCGTTCGTGAAAAAAAAAATTCGTCTATGTGAACCAGATCTCTTGGAAGGAATGAACTGTATGAAATATAACGGTTCAAACGTGAGTGAATTGATGTTATATTGGTGAAATAAAAGAGTTCAGAGGAACCATGCTATTCATGGCCTTCTAGGACATCGATTCCTCGTCATTTAAAACACCGAAATTCTTTACATTCTATTCGAGAGAGAGCTCGAACATTCTGAATGTTGTTTCTATAAATTCGCGTGTAATCGAAATTCCCACGGCGTCAACTGCTATTTGTTTTTCGTAAGAGCAGGTACTTTCGCTGCTTCATGTGCCTCTCTTCTCGGATTTTCTTTTTTCTTTTGAGGCTCTGTGTTGGAGGCTTTGCCATCCTGAGCTAGGGAAATAAGATAAAAGTTTGTAACAAGCGGAAAAAGTTATAGCCCTATTGTTCTCATGGAGTTATTTCACCATGCTGTCTTCATCATGTGAAGCAATCTAGGTCGATTTTGTGTACGTGGAAACTATATTTCTTTTCATCTGAAAGAAATACTCGCGTTAAATTTGAAGCATATCATTATTTAAATATCTCCCGTGCGAATTTATTCGTTGTTTACCATGCATTTGACCTCGATGGTATTCCTTAAAATTCTGCACACATTACTTATGACAAGCTATGTAGCATTGCGTCAAGACGGCAAGTTGGGCCAGCATGGTTGGGATTCGCAGTAATGTTCGTTACAGCGCAACACAGGATCCAAGGACAAAAAAAGGTAAAGAAGCGCCGTGTCGTCGTTTTATACCTTCTTTTGTCGTTGTCTCGTGTCGCGCTGTAACGAACCTTACTACGTAGCTCTTTCGTGCGGCCGTGTTGTTTCAGTAGGCCTATTAGGTCAAATATGCAGTATATTTAAATGCTGTCCTTGTTGCTTCGGTACCAAGGCAAGGAAAAAAAAACTTGGAGGACGCGTAAGCTTCAAAGATCCCCGACTGCTACACACGCTTCCCGGCAACTGCAGCTTACGTAACCGTAATGTTTACTGGGAAAAGCTTCGTGGCTACGTGCATACCGTTCCCGCTATGCACAAAGGCGAGCTTTCCGGTAAAAACGCGGCCTGTTGCGTGGGCCGATCCCGGAGGTTGTGCACAGCTGCGCCAAAGCATTACATCGTTTTCAGGTATCTGTTATTGTTTCGCTCTTTTAATATTTAAGTCTGAGAAGATTTAACATAAAAGGCATGCGCTGCCGGTATCTTGTTTCATGACGTTTGTTTGTGGGCTGTCATGCTCAAAATTCCGAGGAATAACGAGAGTGTAAGACAAACTGTGAGCAACTTTAGTCATAGAATGGTGTGACAATATAACCTGCATATACCGCATGTCATATAGCAAGGCGTGCTATGCACATATACCTAAATGTATGCAGAACTTTCCGCTCACGGGCAACTCCGCTAACACCGACACCGGATTGTATGCGACACGGGGCCCTTAACGCTGTCGCGTTAAAATGCACCTTCGCGCTGTTATTCATTTAGCTAGCTTTCCACACTTATCTTAAAAAAACGTAACGGAAACAGTCAAACATGGAAACAACACTATATTGAGCTCCTCATAACGCCGCATTTTCTTTTTCATTTTCTTACTTGCCCTCACAGTTAGCAATTATATCTTTTGTCATCTACATCAAGATAAACGTAGCGATCTCTCTTAATGTACCCCTGCCGCGCGCATATTTGTTCTGTTGTCGTGGGCACTGTCGCACTTCGTGGGCATTGTCGTGGGCACTGTCGTTGTCGTGGGCATTTCCTCACTTCAGTTCCCGCTTAGTGCGCATCCTTTTACCACTTGAAGTACGGCTAACGCGCTCTAAAATGTCTTCTCATGAGGAGGAGGAGGAAAAACTTTATTTGCTCTAATTGGTTAGAAATTAGCGGTGGCAGATGCGGTCGGCCGTCTTCACGGTCTTCTTCCCCATCTGCGCAGGGTCGACGCCCCTATTCCAGGGCACCACTGAGGGTGGCTACTCGGCGAGCGTGCCTTACTAGTCCATGCTGGACTTTCGGGTCGCTGCTGGAGAGCACCCTCTCCCACTGCTCCGCACTCGGGTCTTTTATTTGAAGGAATTGTTGATTCTGAACGCATTCCCATGTAATGTGATATAAGGTGGGCTTGGCGCCGCACCAGGGGCAAATGTCTCTATACTGGGTGGGAAACATCTTGCTTAGTGTGTTTAGGTTTGGATATGTTCCTGTCTGCAGCCTCCTCCAAGAGGTTGCTTCATGCTGATTTAGGCTGTTGTGGGGTGGAGGGTATTTGATTCGGACCCCCTTATAGTAATTCAAAATGTCTGAGTAGCTTGGGTTGACTGGTATGGGTTCCTCAGGGTCGGTGCTTGTGGCCGCTCGGTTTGTGTGCTCTCGAGCTGCCTTGTCCGCCCTTAGGTTCCCTTCTATTCCAGCATGTCCCGGTACCCAGAAAATTGTATGCCTGACTTTGTTGTTAGCCCTGCAGGAGCGGAGGATGTGAAGCGCTCTGCGTCCTATTCTGCCGTTCATGTAATTCCGACACGTAGCTTGCGAGTCGGTGAGTATTGTTAAAGACTTTTCGGATCGGTAGCCCTCCACTGCCGCTAGAGCTACGGCTATTTCCTCAGCTTCCGTTACCGAGCAGTCCTTCATTGACGCGCTGCTGATCTCTTTGTAGCAGCGCGTCAATGAACTTTCTGTACATGAGGGCGAGATATTCACGAATTTCAGAATAGTACACGTATCGCACATTTATTTCGAACACTGCATTTACGTAAATTACAATGCCCGAACAATTCGGCGCCTGTTGTTGCGATTTTAGCCTAAATGTGATAAGCGTGTTAAAGAAATGACGAGGTGGTTGCTTACGACACGAGGGCCTAGCAAATGTCGCAAAAATAAAAAATAAGAAAAAATTGAAACAGCACATGAGCACCGCCGCCTCCCCCTCCCCCTCCACCTCCGGCCCACGCCCCAAAGAAAAAAAAAAGAAAAGAAGTGATGGTGGCACGAAATTGCAGTTGCATCCTAGAGCTTGCTAAGAAAGGTGTCCTGACTCATAGTTCTGGTTTTAAAATATGCTTGAAGATTCAAGTTTATTTTATTTCCAACAGGTTTCGAGGAGGCAGGAAAAAAAAGTTGAGAAAGCAGCTTTCAGAACACCCTGTCATTCATTATAGATTTCTGTGTGTTCCTCTCTCCTTGCTATTTCATTTCTCATCCGTCATTGTTACATACATTGTTGCAGTTTATATTCCCAAGCATGCCTCCATAGGTTGTCAGTGCACTTTGAAGAGGAAGAGGAGTCATGATAGCTGTAGGTGGACCTTGTCTTGCACAAGGCTGCCGGCAATTGCTCCGCCCTTGCCCCCCTCATCGAGAGCGGTATTTTCTGAAGCGCGTCACAACACGTGGTACAAGGGAGACTAACGGCGGGTAAGGCCGCGCCCCAACCATCGAACCTACTCGCTCTCCTGCCGGCCCCACGCGGCTCATCATTCACACCGCAGTTCATTGCTGCGTATAATTTCAGGAACAGGCACACCTCTCACCTATAAATATTTAGTGTGCTCGCCGAAACGAAATGTCCCTTGCGCTTGTGCGCGGGGCCATTCCACATGCCTGAGTGCATGACGATGTTAGATTTAAATATTCCGTCTACGCGCATGCATACTTCATCATCTATGAGAAGGATTTTACATATCTTGCAATGGTGAACGTGGGAGTTGTACGGAAAGAGAGATACAGGACAAAAAAGACGCTTACTTCAAACAGTTGCAAGCAAGCGTCTTTACTGTACTGTCTCTTCCTTTCCGTACCACTTCTGCGCTCCCCTTTGCAAGATATGTCTAACCAACTAGCCCGAAAATGTACTTTTTGTGGCCTATATGAATATCTGTTGCCCAAGCAGGTATATGGCCCAGCATACGCGAATGAAACTAGGGGTAAAGCTGAAAAAGCAAAGCTTGCCTGCAAAGTATGCTTGCCTACAATCCGGTTCTACCGCGTGTCCCAGCTAACGTTAGCCAAGCTGTTCAAAAAAAAATATATATACATATATAAAGTATCGTGGTGCAAACTACTAATATAAAAGCTACGATGTTCGGTACTCAGACCTCTCACAACTGAACAGCATCGTTCTGATAACGATATATTGCAGCTTGTTTCTTAAATATTTTTCTTTCTTTTAATCGTCCAGCTAACGTTTTGTACGACGTCCTATATATGCCGAATAACTGTTCGTGGAGACGCTGAAGGGAAAGAACGCGTAGAGGGGCGTACATAGGGGTGTCAGGCAACGACACAACCGGTCATATTCCGAAGGAAACCACGCTCTTTGTGGACCAATCCTAAAATATCCTTCATCTCTTGTTGTCACGAGTGAGCATTAGTCGATGTTGATACTGGAAGCCGCTAGCACATTGCGAACAGTTCCTCTAGCAACGAGGAGCTTTGCAAATGCGATTCCCGGAGTTTGCTCATTGCAGATTACAGAGCTCCAGAGTCACCATGCTAAGATCCGCTGCTGACTGTTGTGCTGTGTTCACAGCGAAGATGATCTGATGGTAACTTGTCATTCACTTCTTATTCTTCATCACGTGTTAGATGTAAACGTGATGTGATGTCTTAGAAATGAGGTGAAAACACAACGGATGCGAGCATTCACCCATGGTTTCTTCTGTCGCACACAAATGTTCACGTATAAGGGAACCAGCAATGCGCTAAAACCCAGAAATGTCCACACATGAAAGAAAAAGAAATATGGAAAAGAAACGTAACACTAAAGCGACGTTCTAAGGAGGAGCGATAACACATCACAGAGTGTGAATGAATAAGTGAACATAACTTTACTTAGGTAGAACTACAAGTGAACCTGCGCTGCCATTCTTTCCTTCCCTGTATCCATCTTTCAGTAAATAAATAAATAAATAAATAAATAAATAAATAAATAAATCTTGCATACATCCTCACTTCTTTTATTTTATTACCCCGGTATCGCAGTTCACAGCGAAGAAAACATTTCACATCACATGCTTCAGGTCCTCTTCTGAAAGGCACGCGGCCGAGTGCGGCGACCTACTGTTTCACTCCCTGGAGAAAAAAAAATAGCATGAAATGAAAGGCGTACACTGCACTTCTCGACTCTCTGTAGCCCTCTCTTCTGAGCGTTATAAAGAAGGGGAGCTCGTAAAAGCAGATGCCTCGTTGTAACGAGCAGCCCACCATCGCGTGCCGTCCATGCGACGAACTGCGAAGACATAAACTGGCAGACTGTTCTAGGCCTGAAGACAAAGGGCCAAGTGCGCAGAGTGCGTTGGCTGTACAATGGCAATACACGATAAGGTCACAATGAGAGAAGAAAGGAGGAGCGAGTGTACAGCGCAGGGAACGGAATCTGGAGCACTTCCCGTACTGCTCCGAAGGTAGCATTTCCTTGGATGCTTCCCAACGAGTTGAGAAATGCGGTTTCTAGTTTCACTGTCACGGCAAGCACATCGTAAAGCACTGCCGCATAGAATTAAACTAGCGCGGTGGAAGATATTAAGAACGCAGCCAAGTACATCAGAGCTAAACGAAACAAAGGTTCTGACGAAGTTTTGCGAACTGTTCGGGCCAATTCAACCAAAGTGCAGAAAAAAAATCTGTGAAAGGGGATACAGAGAGAGAGAGAAAATAAATCATAAAGGAGACGTAGGGAGGTTAACCAGGCTGAGCCCGGTAGACTACCCTGTACTGAGGAAACAACAAAGGGGATCGAAAAGGGAGAAAGAAGACGGCAGGTCACAGTCTCCACTGTTACGCACACAATCGCGCACTACTGAGTCAGTCACAGGCGGTCATACAGGCTGGCGCATTTGAAGAAACGCACCAGCGCCTTTATGGTCTTGCACACAGCAGACGCACAAGGCCACGGACCCAGGATCTTCTTTGTGAAAGGACGACCGTCTAAGTGCCCCAAAGCTGTACGAAAGGTACTCCTATCCACTTCATATGTAGAGCAGTCACACAGGATATGTTTGACCATTTCTTCTACACCACATCTGCTGCAATTGGGACTGTCCGCCATTCCAATTAGGAATGGAGTGTTTAAGTGGAGAATTAAGTGTTTGTGAAAGAAACACATAATCACAAGCGGCACAGTAGCGCTTCTTCCCGTCGGTTATAACGAGGAAAAAGTTGCAATGTCATATGCTGGTCCATTTCATATAGGCGTCGGCTGGTCAACGATGGTGTGCTCCATTTTCTTACAGTATTATTATGGGCAAGACCGCTGAGGTGCCGCGCTGCATCCCTTGTTGACAAGGGTATCGAGGTGCCTTGACATACATCGTGTGCCCCACGGGCAGCTTTGTCGGCACTTTCACTGGCAGCAATGTTACAGTGCCCGGGTAGCCACTGAAATAATGTCGTGGCCTCCGTCCACGGCTTGATGGTAGCATAATCGTATCTCTGCTACCAATTGTTCATGTAGGCTGTGGCACAGATATGATAAGAGTGATTGCAGGGCTGCCTTTGAATCACAGACTATATAACCCAGTGGTTTGGTTGTTGTTGCTGCACATATAGCATTGCGTAACGGAAGGCGGAAAGTTCGGATCCTGTCAATGTTGTGACGGGGCTGATCTTGAACTTCTTGCAGATTGACATCGACGGAATGATTACCGCACCAGTAGAGCTGGCTAGAGTCTAAGGGCCACCTGTAAACGTGAACTCGATTGGAGTATGAATCATTCAGTAGATGTAGAGTGGCTCGATTCAGGGCACAAGCTGGCAAGTGGGACTTCTTCACGATTCTTGGAATCGAAAGGCGCACTTCCGGCTGCCGGAGACACCACAAAGGACATGGTGATCTTGCTGCAGGCGTGAAATTGGATTGAAGAGAGGATCGGTACGAGGCTACAATAGCCAAAAAAGTTGCGTCTGGTCTACTTTCCGACAGAGAAGCAAGGCGTTCAGACAGGAGTCGGGAAAGCTGACGAAAAGGATTTCTAAGGGTTCTGTGGCGATATATGTACTGGTGGGATGTTCCTTGGCAATGAAAATTGTTGTGGCTGTTGAAGCGCATCGCCGCAGACCCAGGAATGTTCTAAGCGCTTGAGCTTGCAGGCTCTCGCACTCTGTGATTTGTCCTCCGGGTGCTTGACAGCACCAGATTGCTGTAATGCAAGAAACCCATGAAGAGCTCTTTGTGCAGTTGAAGCATATAACTCACCGCCGGTTCCCATGCTTTTCCAGCAATGGCTTTGAAATAGTGACTGATTGAGAGGAGCATCTTGCTTAGTTAGGATACATGGGGGCTCTCGGAGAGCTCCCGGTCGACAATCATCCCTAAAGATTGATGGTTTCTCTTGTACAAGATAGGCTGGCCATTATTAAACACCCGGTATCCAGTCATCAATTTTACCGTGAAGGCGACTAATGCGCACTTTTATGTTGAAATCCTGAGACGTTTTTCTCTGAAGAGAAGTAGACGTCATCGCTGCAGCCTTTTGTAAGCTTGAGTGAACCTGCGGGCGAGTTACTCCTGATGCCCAGATGCAGGTGTCATCTGCACAAATTGACGGACTGACTGACTGTGGCAGAAATTCCGCCAGCCCAATCAAAGCCAGGTTGAACAAAACTGGGCTCAAAACGCCACCTTGCGGAATTCCACGGCTGGTGTAGTGGTCGGAAGTTTGACCATCCTCGTGATATCCCCGTCCTCAATCCCCGTAATAAAGCGGCCACCGCGGCCGGGATCTGACTTCCGACTTTGTACTCAGCACAACGTCATAGCCACTGACTTAACGTGTCGGGGTGACTTCCAAAGACTGCCTTTGTGGAAAACGCATCTTGGGTATCACGGTTTTCGTTGACGCGGAGCCCAGTGAAAGTCGCAGGAAAGTGATTTCAGTCGAACGCTTAGCAGAATGTTGCAGCCACTGTCCGTCTATCGGCGGCAGAATAGTTGCCTACGAAGCGAGAAGAAACCTTAAAATGTATACACGCGGATAGGCCTTATCTCAGCGAGCTTTCTTACGATGGAACATTGAGCGTCTTGTTGGCATCAAAAACGTGTTGCCTTCTAAAAGTTACTATGCTATACGTGTCTCACGGACACATGCAATTCTAACGAAGCATTTCACTCTTACATGGTACGTCTGTAGTTCAAGCATGGTACCGGGTGGTCTGTATAGGCGTAGCTGAGTGACGTTACCATCAACTTTCTTTTTTCATTTGACAGGGACTAACATCTTTAGCCATGCGCATGCTAGCTTATGTCAGCCATGTAATTTTTGCTAGCTTCGAGGTACAGTTTTAAGCTTGTTTGCAACGCGTTGCCTAAGAAACCCCGCAATTTTCAGCTTAGTGACACTGCTTTGCTCGAACGAACGCCCAGCTTGAACGCAGCCGCTGTGTTTGAGCGCTTTAGTGAGCGGCTGTTCTCACTGACAGCTCCCACGGAGACCTGCATGGTGATAATATTACATCTGAAAGGCTGGTTTGTTTACTACTCCTGGTGATCATTTATTTTTTCACGTTAGAGTTGCCCAAAAATTTTGCTGCGCAGGATTTCCATCTAGTTGCCAAACGTTCCGCAACGAATCCTAAGAACGACCGGAAGAGGCCGTGCTACGTGGCGCTAACGGAAACGTGATAAGTTGCGCGGGAACTTGTCCGTTTACAGAGAAGACAAAGTTGGACAATTCTTAGCACCGCACAGCGACGTGCAACAATATAGCCAGTGGGCGTCTAATGCTCAATCTCCACTTCAATTTTGAGTTAGGTGACTAATCTGAGAAGCAAAAGGCACGAACGATAAGGGCAAGGGAGAGGGAGGGATACGGGGAAAAGTAGAACATCTGCAAGAAACATATATATCAATTATATCGTGGCGCTGCGAAGGCACCAACCCACTTTAATGCTCTTTAAAGAGGTTCACTCCTTGTTCACTTCATGTCACGCAAATGGAGCACCAGAGAAAGTGCATAAATAAATAAATAAATAAATAAATAAATAAATAAATAAATAAATAAATAACTCGCACGGAAATCAGCAGCGTGTTAATTTGTGATTTGTTGCGTTGGCAGGGCAGTATCGCGAATACTTTAAACCAAAAGTCTGCTTTTTTACGTTAAAAAAAAAGTCACGTAGACGTAAGCCTCCTGTTGGCGGCGATATACCAGTCCAGCCGGGCCACTGCTCAAACACGATTTCACTCACCTGGCAGTACGCACCCTAACAAGCCGTTGCCCTTCATCGGCTACTCTGCTAATCCCGAGAAGGTTTACCGGGGTGTGCACTGCCTAACAACACCATACTTTGAGCTTAGTCCACACGTGTGGAGATTGGTGTTACGGGATTAATGTCTGCAGCATGCGGGTATTGATTGCCGAGAGTTCACTGTTGACAAAAAGATCGTCTTGGCAAACAAGCGTGTACGGTGTGACACCGTAGGCCTCCCAGCAGGTGGCGTGAACGTGTTGTCGCAAGCTTATGATCGCCATTGAGGCTTCCGAGATAAGCGAACACTTTGATCCTTGCGAAAGACTCAGCGCAAACGAACGCAGGAAGGATCATGGTGCTCCACGGCTTAATACATGGCTATGGCATACAAGGTGGTAGGATTAATCCATGCTTAGAGCAGTGTACTAAAAAAAAGAACCTTCTTTCTCAACACATATTCTTGTTTTTCCTTCTCCTTCTTCTTCTGAGAGAGAGAGAAATGAGATGAAAAGGGCACGCACTAAGGCTTATTTGAAGAGAACCTTCAGATTCGCTACGCTACACTGGGAGAGGGGCAAGCGGGGTGAAGAAAGACAGAAATAGCAGTGGAGAAAGAAAGCAAACGCACGAAAAAAAAAGGAACTACGAAAGGGTGGGGAACACGCGGCAGAATCGGTCTCTCTAATGAGAGTACACGCTTGGCTTGTAATAAGCCACTAGAACATAAATACTTCAATATATCAATTTCTGGCGCAACCACAATATATATATATATATATATATAAAGAGAGAGAGAGAGAGAGAAAGGCAGAATTCCAGGATTTCTAGTTTTCTTCTTCGGCCTCTCGGGATAATCTACAAAACGCAATCACATCAAAAGTGTTTCAGCAGAAGATAAGCAGCTAAAGATGAGTAATCGCAGCCAATTAGAACAACAACACTGGCGTGACAAAGCTACACATAATTCCATTAATTAATGTACTTGGTGAACTGCATACTGCTTAATATCCCGCGGTTAGACAAGACGCCCCGTGAACAAATCTCTTTGTCTTCTGCATTGACAATACTTGTTCAGCTCCCATATGCAGACGATTGAACGATGAAAAGATATAGTCTTAAATACAATAATTAAGGGCCTGACCTAGCGCTACAACAGCGCATGAAATTATAAGAGCCAAGAATATCTCTGCAAAAAGTGTGCAGTCGATCAATTCATAACCACAGATAAAGCCGGTCGTGCAACTGTCCTACACAACCGGAAAAGTGGTTGTGCCAGTGCGTCGAACTGTTACGTGGAAAGAAGGAAAATTAGATGGAAAGAATTACGGAAGGAAAAGAACTTTGATATATTGGGTTGGGAATTGCAGTTTTTCTTTAATTACGTTTGCGGCGTGCGTTTATTGTGCCGACAGAGCTGGACTCTATGGTTATGCTTATGCTCGATGGCCTAGAGTACTGAAGTGTGCGAGAACTACCCGAAAAACAGGGATAGTTCCCAAAAGCGAAGGGGAATTGGAAGAGGAGGCGATTTAACAAACATCTGCCTCAAGCGGTAGCCCACCTGTTGCCCGACCACCAAATAAGGTCGAGTCGGCTTATCAGCGTCAACATTCGTCGTCATTATCAAAGGAACCTTTCGCACAGATAAACTTATGGTACGAAACTTTTGGATTTTATAGCTAAAGGGAGGAAACAAAAAGCTAGCACAGAAAGCCTATCAGGTCGTCCCACCGGCTGTTAACAGGACATCATTTGAGGTATGAGTTTGGGCAGCTTCTCAAGTATCGAGCCTTCGTTTAGATACAGGGCTCCGGCACTCACCCCCACGGACGTGTGCGAGTCGACTTTTGACCAGTCCGAGCCCACTGGAAGCGACGCAGCGGTAGGTTGCCGTGTGCACTTCCGGCCGGAAGTGCGATCCGCTGAACGCCGGAAAAACGAGGGAGCCGTCCGATCGAGTTTCTCGGAGACCGGGAATCTGCAACCCCCCCCAAAAATACCCACAGGCTCAAACAACAAGACAAAATATGCCGGTGTGTAGAAAAATCTGTGAAGAAAGGCTCCCTGCACAGTATAAATGCGAAGGTAGAGCGCGTTTTCATGTCCCTTCTGGGCGGCTTTTCTTTTCCTAATTCGTTTCAGCGGCCTTGTTTTCACGGTTGTATACCGCGGTCTTCTCCAACAGTGCTCTCTTGAGAGGGTGGGCTGGTAGTGGAGTCGAGCACGATTTTCGCCTCATCTCTCTGGAGTGCACTTTGGGAGCAGTTAACCGTGCTTTTATTCGGCCAATTGAAGTCGTCAAGCCTTCCAGGCTAGACCCCCCGACACATTACGAAGAGTTAAAAAAAGAAAAAAAAGAAGGGAAACATAAGCGCTTGCTAATTTTACACTGCAACGACGCCATTAAAGGAAACTTTCATAAAAGCATGTGTTTTGCGAAACATGATCAATAACATTAGGGAAGGAAAAAAAACTGTCGTATTGTGCGCATTGAATACGATTACTGGGCAGCGATAGCTTCAATTTATTGGCCAGGCGATGGCCAGATATTACTGCATGCATTATTTTCTCAAAGCAATATTTATCAGATTCAAGCTTGCTTACAGGTGTTCACTGTTTCTTTTTTTCCTTTGCAATCACACGCTGGTGATGTAACCTCCGAAATTACGCATACAAGTTAATCAGAGGTGTTCTAATGTGGGTGGCTAGTTACGCTCGGATAGGTTGGCCCCTTTGGTGGCACCGGCTACTACTTGTCACATGTAGGAAAAAAAATGGCGTCCAAGTAGTGGCGAAAAACAGTGGATGCAGTCAGACGGCACGAACATAATGTTCTAACCATAAGTGTAGGAAGCCACGGTAGATAAATAGGAACAGTTGCATGAGTAAATAAATCTATTTCGAATTGTGCGAGAACACGTAAGTTCAGACATAGACTTGTGCACAAAACGCAAGTACACGTACATAACATATTACGTGACCACTTAATAACATACAAAAACTGAGCTCTAAATAACGCATATGTCGTCTGTAGCATTGTGGCTACATTGTATAATGTGGCACTGAAATGTCTTATAAACATAAGACGTTAGTATTTTTTATGGAAGACGTTACAGCGGCAAGCGCTTTCATCTGCAACCCGGCTGGTGGCCAAGGTAACAGTATGCTTTCTTTTTCTAATCTGAATAGCTAGTTATTCGTCGCATTGTTTTCAGACACGCTGACTCCGTGTTTTCGAAGGATTCCAATCGGAGTTTGACCATCGTCAATTCCAGAAACAATCGACTGCGCACATTTGGCGCTGCACGTGAGGAAGGTCCTACAGAAGCGGCCATATACCGGCATGCATGACCAGATGCTGGTGCGTGTTTGCGGAACAGCCGAGAAGATTAGGTAATAACGCGAAATTTTCGCGTCTCTTTAGCCCCGCACAGATGCGAGACATTTGCGTTTGCACTGCAGAGGCAGTCGGCGTTCAGTGTTATTTACTCACCGTGCTTGCAGAGCTGCCGTCCTCCTTCTCCCACCGGATGTTGGGCTGTGGTTGGCCATGTGCAGAACAGGGAAGCAACGCGCCCGCGTCGCTCGAAAACTCCACTAGTGTAGGGGGCTCGAGCACGATTGTGGGCCCGCGGCCGCCGCTCTGGAGGGAACTCGACGTAGATCCTGTAAGTGTGCGGAAAGAAAAATACGCACTAAAGAAAGCTGCACCTTCGCCTATGATGCAAAGCAGTAGCACGATAGCTGGCGTAATCTCAGGCAACCGTGTAAGTCTTTCACTGTTTTGTACGGTATCGGTGGTAGTAAACATATTTAGTGCGCCTGTAGACTGAATCGTAGTCGTTTGTTTAGCCGATGCTTCCGGGTTTAACGGTGGTATCAAAGTTTATTGCTTCAAAGCAGTTACATGTATTGGTAGATATGAAATACAAAAGGTGGCGGGATAAACACAGAGATATGATTCTTTGTTATCCTGGCTTTCGCTTCTTACTACGAGCTTCGTTCATACGCATTCACCTACGCGCTGGTTTATGGATAAGCTACAGAACGTGCCGTAAGCCTACGATATTAACGCGCGCTCAAGAGGCCAGGCGCAGTACTTCTTTTCCAGGCGCTGCATACTACTCTTTGCAGCTACATCGGCAGAGCGGCTGAGGGGGAATCTTTGACTGTCGATTTTGTTTCCTGTTCCTCCTTTTCCTTACCCCCTTTGCAGAGTATCAAACCGGAAGCTCGCATTATTAACCTTCCTACCTTTCTTCTTATTGTTTTCACTCTCCGGGTGCGCAGCTCAAGTCCTCTCAAGGGAACGGTGACATTATTTCCGATCTCTTAAAAAAATTTTCTGGCAGAGCACTCTGTAATTCGAGTAACGGATACCGGCGGACACCAAAAGGAGTATGGGAGCAAGCGCAAGATAACTGCCACGGTAAAACGACTTAGCAGCGCGGCTAATTGGGCAGGCGCTAGTTAGGCTAATTAGTTAGCGCAAAGGACGACAGTGACGTAAACAAACTAGACTTCGTCCTATTTCTGTTTTCGTCGGCCTTCTCACTCTTCACTTGCTCAAAGAACGAGAACTTCAGACAAAAGAAAGAACCGCTTTTTAGCCTCAGATTCAACAACATAATAGGTGTTCAACAGTGGAATAACAAGATAATTTTACAACCAACCTTTCGAAAACAGTATCTGTCATTAATATATATATATATATATATATATATATATATATATATATATATATATATATGTGTGTGTGTGTGTGTGTGTGTGTGTGTGTGTGTGTGTGTGTGTGTGTGTGTGTGTGTGTGTGTGTGTGTGTTATGACGTCTTACGTGCTAAAAACAAAGATATGATATTGAGGTGTGCCGTTGTGGGGGACTCGGGAATAATTTTGACCGACTTGGATTCAGCTTGCACCCCGGGCACGGTACAGGCGCGTTTTTGCATTCCGCCCCCGTCGAAATGCGACCACCGCAGCTGGGAATGAACCCGTGACCCCTAAATCAGCAGCGTTACGCCATAGCTCTATAATGGACTATGGGTAGTACCTATGCGGATAGTACCAGGGCTGCAGGGCCTCTTACTAATACAAATACTTTCGTTGAAACAGTGACTCCTGCCTGATAATTTCGTTGTTAACCCCATTGTTTCTGAAGAAAAAAAAAAGATTCTTCTATGTGAACCTTCAATTGACCTTTTTGGGTTCCAGGGAGCACTATCCTTTTCCAGCAGAACCCTGCAAACAAGGCAAGACCCACAAAATGTTCACTGTGACATTTGGCAGCTGGGCGCCCGACGTCGAGAAGTGAGCTATTACAAATGTTCCACATATTGCTGGGTTAAGACATAGGTTTTAAAGCAAACGTCAGTCCCCAAATGTGTCCCGCGTTTTTTAGACATGCCAAATTGAGGCCTCGGCTTCGCTTCCAGCCATCGACTTGCTTCCTCCCCCGGCAGAGCCTAAAAAGCAATGAGGCTGTTCTGAATGTGACGCAAACTATCTTCTACAAAGGTTTTCGCAGATTTACCAAGGTGCGCGGAACACCTTTCGAGCGTGCGGAAACAAAACATGAAGTATGTCTGATAAAGCCCTTGCTTTCTCAAGTGTGGGTGTTCAAGTTTAGGCAAGCTGTCTGCTCCAATCATTGGAAGTTAATTGCACATATGTTTAATCTTACAGATGGCAAAGTAAGAACAACGGTGTCTAAAAGCCCACTAAAGTATAGCTGTTCGTCGCTTTTTCAATATCGTATTTAGGTTTGTCGCATATAATACAAATTATACACATTTATGCACATGGCGAAGGAGGTTCAAAGTTTTGTTCGCCGTGGGTGGTACCTAGTATGCAAGTAAAATGAGTAAAACGCAGAAGCGAAAACGAAGCAAGCGAGAGAGACATTACACTACAAAAAATACATTGATAACAACATCAAAACCCGAAGGTTGCATAAGGTAAGACAAGAAAATTTTGGCAGGCAGACGTTATTATTCATGTTTGAAAGAAATGTTCAACTTTCTCTTAAATATTTCCAAGGAAGTTACAGATTGTTTACGGGAGTTTAAATTTTTCCAAATAATATTGAAAAGAAATACAATGTGGATGCGCCATGATTAGTAGAAAT
Source organism: Dermacentor variabilis (assembly GCF_050947875.1). Lineage (NCBI taxonomy): Eukaryota > Metazoa > Arthropoda > Arachnida > Ixodida > Ixodidae > Dermacentor > Dermacentor variabilis. Next base: position 87,491,891 of record NC_134571.1, on the reverse strand, counting down.
ACTAGGTAAGATCAAGCTACGGTTGATGGTGAAGCGAGTAGAATTAATTTTACAGAGCAGATGTTAGCGGTAACTGTCTAATGTAAGTATAAGAAGGACACGAGTATAAATTTTGAAGGAGATAATGCCTGTATTATAAAGATAAAGATTAGATAAACACTAACTCGTGAGATCAAGAAGAATCGCAAAACAAAGTGACAACCGTAGAACGAAATTATTAATGCGAATGGCTCGGGCTTGACTTTAATTCAATGAGGAAATGTGAGCGCAGTACGTGTGACCCTAATTTGATGCAGTGGACCATATGGCTGCGTATAAATGAGTAATATAATGTAGTTAGTGCACTGAAGAGCAAATGTAATCTGCTTTTAAGGAGGACGCTATGCCAGAAGGCATTTTCATGCAGAGATGTTTCCCACATATTAAGATTTCTTTTCTTTTCCAAGCTTTTTTAGAAGAAATAATATAAACTAATTTCCTGCACGCTTGTCAATATACGTTTAAGTATTTGCAGATTGTCCTTATACCTTCAATTGTGAACACGTTGGATTTCTTGCTGAAATTTTCCACATTTTTGTACGTATTTCTTGCGACGATTCAAACCATACCGCGATGCAAATTCGATATGGAAGTAATTGCTGATTCACCTCTTTGCAAGGTGAACAGTGTACCATTGCTTTGTTAACATGTGCTGGTCTGTAACTGATGTAATGCATTGTGTCTAATCAAACTCTGTAAATATGTTCGTGGGGTAACTTGCACCTCTACCCAAACTCTGAACCCCGTAGGGTCTATACGTTGTCACATTCTAATCCATTATTTAAATTTAAATTTTTTTATGAGTTCACGTCATCGTGTGAACTATGCTAATTTTCAGATGCGAACAAGAACCGAATATTTGGAGTCAAACAATACGCCAATAACCACTAAACATATTTCATTAATAACTGGTAACTGGTAATCAAACGCCGCTATTTCCAGAATCGGTTATTATGTTCTCTTCCTGGTAGTCTAAAAAGGAATCTCTGGCTCGTATATTTTCGCAATCGATTGGTGATGTGGTTACTTACACACATCGTGGTAGGTTTTCAATGCAATGTAAATAGCTTAAAAGCATTCTTACGTTTCCGTGTAAAGGCATAATTTACTCAGAACCGCGGTATAATATATATATGAGTGCTTATGGAGTAGACCAGTCAAACGTAAGCGAGAAAAAAAAAGGCGTCGCTTTACTTCATTATCTGTGTTTAAATTTATGTTGGCATCTCTAGACGGTGTCACATACTTCTCCAATTTGACACGTTTGCACTAAACGCTGCAAATATAAAATAAAATGAAAAGAAGCCATGTCAACCAAAGTCGACGCGAAGGAAGACATAGCGACGTACATAGCATATGTAGTTATGTGTACTGAAAGTGGGATGATTAAAGACGATGCCACATTGCATAATTCACATTTCTGCACCATTTGCATCATTTTTTTTTTCGTTCCATTGTCGACTTACACTTCTTTTCCGGATCTTTTTCTTATTTATGTCGAGTTCTTCCATTTGCTTTTCTTTTACGCGCCTGTACGTCGACGTTGTCTCCTAACGCGTTGAATTCGATTGACACGGCTTTCTTTCTTTGTTTTTTTTTTCACCAAGAGGCGAAGTAGGCCGATATCGTAGAGGGTAGTCTATGGTTGCAATGCGGTTAATTTTGCACTACTTTTTCAATAATTAGGCCCGTACCGTTATTTTGACTGCTCTGCGACTCATTCGCGCTGCTTGTCTCGTTGAGACCTACATTTTTTATATGTTTTGCGACTCGCTACAGCTTTCCAATGTAACGAAATGGCCCCGTTTCTTGAGAGGTTACATTCATAGGTAGCCAGATCCCAGATACGCCAAATCCATACGAAATCAGCAATGAAGCAGGAAACAAAGTGTCGTTTGGTTTAAAGGTGCAAATCCATCTGGTGAAATTCGTGTTAATATATGCCCACAATTACCCGTTAGTACGGAAGCGCTATAAATAAAATTGATGCGCAGACAAACCCCACAGAAGACAAAGAGCTGCCCCTTTGTGGTCGTTTGCAGAGCCTCTCTCCGCTTTCTCCAATATGATTGCATATGTGCTCTGCAATGACTCCTCGAATTGTGTTTCGTCCTCGATTTTTTTATGTGCGAGCCTTCGCTGGCGCTGTCTCCATAACAAACACTAACCCAATCGCACGCGTTGAAACGCGAAATACCTCAAATACTATTTTGCCCTGGCTTGGTTTCCATGAGGTTTAAGAATCCACGAAAGATCCATGATATATATCAATATTCTTACAAGGCTGGTAAGATTGCGCTAAACCAAAACCATATCGTTAGAAGATTCCGTTAGCAGCCGGAAAGTACATGCCCATGAGGGTCCGCAAGGAAATATGTCCATATTGAAGAAAAAAAAAAACCACACATCCCACATTGCCAACCTTATTCGTAGCATCAGGAGCCTGTCTGTAGCCCACGGCCATATTTTGTAGTAACGTACGGCGCAGGCTTACCGATATTTTTTCTCGTTCACTGGAGCGCTGCGCCTAGGGCAGGCGGTCATATTTATGCTGCGCTGTGTACCCAAGGGAATAACCAAGAGCTTTCAAGAGCCGTCTAACCCAATGAGGAAACATGTATAATGCTGCCGCCCACTCGTGCAGTTTCAGTGCTTACACTGGCTTAGCGGATATTCTGTACCGTATAGACTGCAGTAGTAGCATGA
>NC_134571.1:87461646-87486646 GCF_050947875.1 Dermacentor variabilis | reverse complement strand
ACTTCAGTAGTTGGCCCATGCACAGAAAAAAGTGCCTCTGTACAAGGTTCTCGATGTCTTGAAAAAAAAAAAAGAAAGAAGAAACACGTTGAATTCGTTAGCTCAGCTGCCACTTCTACGTAGCGTTCGTAGTGCCCCTACTGCACGTTTTTCTAGGCAGCACCAGATAGGCAGGGTACGGCAGCAAGGATAGGTTATACTGAGTTGCCACACAAAAATGCAAAGACAAAGATAAACAAGAAAATATAAACGTAAGACATAAGTGACGTGCAGGTACCGCAGGGAAGAAAAGAGAACGAAAGTTGCTCATGCCGCTCTCCCCAACCCCCTTTCCCTCCCCCCCCGCCCTACACTCAAGAAAAAAAAAAGAAGTATCTTGAATTGAACCAAACTGTTATTTTTAGTTTCTTGAAGGCCATCGTACAAAACAGATTGCGGCCTTTCGGTGGGTTCGCTTTACTTTCTTCTTGCGATTTGTGGCTTCATTTATGCCTAGAGAAAATGAAGTCGAAAGTAAGTTTCGTACTCTTCCAATCAGTCAGTTTTCTTGCATATTTATTTATTTATTTATTTATTTATTTATTTATTTATTTATTTATTTGTTTATTTTGGTTTATTGCACATTGCTAGTGATATTTGGTATCACAGAACGGTGCATTGACAACGCTACGAAATGTCCCCTGAATTTACCTCTAATTTTCTTTCTTCTTACTTAAATGCTGCCTACTGCCAGCATTTGTATATTTACCCTTTAGTAAGTTTCGTATATTTCCATTTTATCTCATTTAATAACCAGACTAGAAGGAGCAGCTGTCGCCAGCACACGCTGACAAATGTTCGTCCACTTATTTTGATTTTAAAAAATATATAAACAGCGCTACACTTGCCTTCGAACTAAATTTTATTTCTTACACTCTCCATTGTCATACTCTAGCGAACCAGGGGGGGGGGGGGGGGGGTATTCTGTAAGTGTCCTCCTAGTATATAGACTGTCCATTTCGGCAGCTGCCGATTAGTTCGAGCTGCGGACGCCTGTTTCCTTGTCGATAGTTGCCCAGCCCAGCCAATAAACACTTTGACAGCAGCCGAAATGAATATGTCCGCAGGTGGACATTTAGGGAATAGCCCCCAGCAGATACGTCCTCTGCGCACCACTTGCCCCATCAAAATCCACTATCATGGTCATTTTGGCTAAAAATATCGGGAACTAACAGTCGCTGTCTGTTCTAGGGTCATTTCTTTCTGTATTGTAACTGGATGTTTATCAATTATCTTCTTATCCTCACTCATTTCTTACCATCGCTTAATTTTTATTCACATTAATTATTTTTGTCTCCTGATTCTGCCTAGTTAGCTCAGCACTGCAAGAATACGTTGCCTATGCGAAGTTTCTATTAAAGATTACAAGTAAGCTGGGACTCATGACATTTACAGATATTTCAAAATCTCTGTCAACGCGTCACCATATATTAGCTTATTCGTTCGGGTAACTGGGATGCAACGTGTTTGCTGCGCCGAGATCAATAGGCTGGATTTTCGCATCCAGGAAGTAAACTTACCTCGATAAATGGCCACGCCGGATCGTTCGCGCAGTATTGCGAATTTAGTGTTTCGAATACAATGGTACCATAAGATTACAGAAACGCGAAATGAAGAACAAAGCTTTGGAGGAATGGCCTCTGGTTGACTGGTGCCCCAATCAAGAAATCCTCTGGTGCGCAGACTACTTCATCTCCTGAAAAAGTGTTTTTTTTTCCACCGGTGTGAATTGGTGCGACAGCTTAATCTGCAACAGCCCTCTTACCCCTTCATTTGCAATTAGTGCGATATATATGTTAAAGCAATTATGTTTGCAAACATATTGTGTAGCACTAAGCCGAACTGTTAATTTCCGCGCACGTCAGTCGTTTTGGCGTGCCGTGAACGCAAAGCGAAAGACTTGCTAACAGTGCGGTCATAGAAAACGCAAACAAGCAGATATTTTATGTTAACATATATGCATGTTGTACAAACCTGTGATGGTGTTGGGCTGAACAGCCAGTCAAAAATGTCTTTTTCTCTTTTTTTTTCTTTTTCTTTCTTTTTTTTTGGGGGGGGGGGGAGCGCTGATTGCAAAGAAGAGCACGACAATGATGTACAGACACAGTGGTTTGCAGAATAAATCGTGCCTAATCCATAAACTTTTCATGTTTATAGCTTTGAAAAGAAGTAACTGAACGAAACCAATAAAACACCCCACTCGCTGGCACCGCATCTTTCTTCTATGCGCAACAAGAATGAAATAAATTATTACAGATGGCAAATAGACGGATGATGAACTGGCATACTTTTCTGCACCTATAGCGAAGGCATGACCACCAATTCCTACACAGTTCCTTCCTTGTCGTCTCGTATTTGCTCTGTGATTCTTATTGGCCGATTCCGGCGTGCATGTAAGATCAAAGTTCACTAAGAAGCAACCTGCCGCTGGTTGGCGCCGAACCCACACCTTCCACACTACTGTGCGGAAGGTGTGTGGTATTTAGCTACTGTGACGGCTGTTCCCACGTCCCCATTCTTGGATATTTCTTCGTACCCAATATCTAAACGGGAAATTATTAGCCAGCCCCGCCCATGGGTCTAACAGCGGATGTGGAACGTCCTTTTGACCAGTTGCGTCACGTAGTCGCATTCTTTACTTCTTTTTGGCAAGAACACCAGACGGTTTTCCAAACTAACTCATAAGAAGCGATATCACAAAATTGATCGAAAAAAATATGACATACTCAAAGTAACACTTCGTCTATCAACGAATTCGGTATAACGTTCTAAACGAATTACTAGTAATTGTGTAAATAAATTCTCCCCAATCTGCGAACGACAGAAAGGAGAAGCGATCGTGCTGAACAATCAAGAAACGAAAAGGTATCGCCGAAGCGAGGTCAGCCAGAACGGTAAATCCCAAGAGACCATGACTGACGTTAAAATGACCACCTGAAGATAAGAGCACCCTGCGAACAAAACAACATGCAAACAGTGCAGCACAGAATGCACTGGCCACGCAGGCCCTATACCCCCGGCACTGAGAGATCCTGCGGTGATATCTCAAGAGAATGTACGTGGAGCAATGCGGCGAGAGTAAACAAAATAAGATTGTGGACCTAAGCGAATTGGATTGACCTTCGCTGGGAGCACAAGCAAGCCCGCGGCGATGATTAGGAAGGGAGAAGCAGTGTCCTCTTTTGGAGAGAGGAAAGTGTGCCGTTAGAGAAACGAGCCACAACTCGGCCATGCTGTTGCAACAAAGTCATCGCGGAGGAAAAGAGAGACGAAAAAGACAGAAGAGAGCTGGTTTGCGGAGAAAGTCTTTTCTTGAAAAGGGCAGCAGGAAGCAGAGGCCACCGAGATAGGACGGAGTTGAGTTCCCTAATAAATTACCAGGAAGCTACAAGGGGAATTTAAAGAAAGAATTGACACTGTTGTCGCGCCACACACGAACGCACAAGCACATACACATTGTTACGTGTATACGGACGCTCCCTCTCGTTCGATCTGTTATTTTCTTGTTCTCAGTGGTTTTATCTGTAAAATACAATCTACGATATAAATCAAGTTGAAATCAGTCAACATCTTTTTACCAAATTTGAACTGTTCGAATGCTACGCACCGAAGCTACAGCTACACACGGAAGGCACAGGAAGTCACAGAAGGTCCGAATAACCGTAGCGTCCCCTAAATATTGTTGACTGGTAAAATGATAACGAAAAAAAAACGTGTCTTAGGATGGAAACTAAGACAGGGTTTTCTTTGTAATGAGTTATGTAAGGAGCATTAACGGGTATAATATTGTGTTTTGAGAAAACTATTATTCTTTAACTCTAGACGTCTAAGTCGGTGCCGGGAAACATTCATGCATCTACTGCATATTAATAATACTGGCATAAAATCGCAACAGAGATGCGCAAGCTAGCACCATGAAAAAAAAACACATAGGAAAGAGTAAAAGGACAAACTGAACACGATATAAACATAAAGGCATCCCGTAATTGCTTTAATTACAGCCGCGTAACTTCGTTCTGCAGATTACCGTCTGTTTTGAAGTGACTCGAAACCACTCTAAGCTTGAAGGATGCTGATGATGAAAGTGATCTAAAGAAAGGATAGGCGCTTGATTCTGCAACCCATTACGGAGCACGGCGAAGCGTCGTCAGGGGAGAGGGAGCGGGGAGTGAAAGATGATAGAGAAAGTGGGAGGATGTGGCCTAATTGACTCCACTATTCGCGGCAGGTGGCAGTCTTCAGCAAAGTGGCCAGCGTTGTAGCGGGCGCTCACCGGGTGGCGATTCCTCAGTGGAATCTATGAACTCCAGCAGACTTCGCAGCGCAGGGAACCGGGGAAGCGCTGGGGACAGCAGGTCAATCTCTGTGGCCGCTTAGAAGGCCGTGACATCTGTAAGTGGTGATGATTATGGAACGTTCCTGCACCAAGGATTGGCTAGCACACAGAATATGCTCCAGAGTCTCGTGGTCCGCGCACCTCTTGCAGGCAGGTGACGTGGCGTGGCCCCTGGCGTACAGCTGGGCCGTGGTCTAGGTGGAGCCAGTCCGCAAGCACAGGAGCGTGGAACGGTCTCTTCTGGCGAGGCCGTCCTCTGGAAGCGGCTTGGAGCACCCGCAACTAGCCACTCGGGGGTCCGAGTGAATGGAGGTGAGATGGCACCGTAGCCGATACCCCGCGTAGTCCGAAGCCGCTATATCGCTCTGGTCATCGGGACTACATTGCGGTGGGCAGCTTTGGCGTAGGTATCCGTCTCCTGGTTACCGGCTACTCCGACGTGTGAGGGCCGCCAGTGGAAGGATATTGAGATTCCGGCGGTGGCTAGAGCCGTTAGCTTGGTAAGCTTGAAGGATAAGGATCGGCTTCTTTCTCACCTTCGCTGCCCTCCTGGCCACGTACTTCTTTGGAACACACTTGGACTGTATACACGCCAGTACCGAACGACACGGTAGCGCCTTCTTAAGAGGAAGCTTTAGCTCGGGCCTAACTCCGACGCGGCCTATTCAAATACATATAAAACGCAAAAACGCTTTCCTTAGATAATCCTTGACTGATATTAATGAAATTTGTTACAATTTAGAGAGAAAGCTAAATTCTAGTTACTGTTGGAAGCGGAATTACGAATTAGGGGCTAAAGTGTCTTAAAAAGACTTTCAAGAATTCGAAAGTTTGAAAAAAAGTAGAAGCACGCAGTTTACATTTCTTTTTTACATCTATTTTTTTTCAGATATTTGAGGTCGTTTAGGGGCGCTTCTAATAAAACATGACCTGGCGATGCAAAGGCTGCCGCGCCTGTGTTTCCTTGTGACGAAGATCTACGCACCACACGATGACGACGTAATTGACGCAGTCAGCTTTGTACATTACCTGCTGCTACCATTGAATGAAATTTCGCGGGGAGACGGTGAACGCGCACTCGAGAAAGGGGAAGCAGAGCGTTAAAGATAACTTATTTTTATCGCCGAGATGCCAGATGGAAGAAAAAACTTTTCTCGCAGAAGAAAAAAACAGAAGAACGCTCTCTATTTTTTTTTTATGGTCGCTGCTTACAATGAACATTGCACAATAACAAGCACTGTTAAACTATTCGTGACAATAAAGAAAAGCCCCGCTGCTGCATGCGTGCTTGGCATCGCGATTTCCCAGTGTTATACCGCGGGCTGCCCCTCAGGCGTCAAGTCGGGCCGGAAGCGCAGAACCAAGCCAGCGCTCTCTGTTCCATGCAGTCAAGTCGAGGAAACGAGAAAAGCGATGTGTAGGGAGGGCACGTGTGCAGAACTTGGAAACCGACGAGGGCCGACATTCCGCAGTGAATGTGGTATGCTTGAGAAGAGAGAATTGTGCCCAAAAGAACAACCGTTGCTCACCTTACCCTTTCAGGCGTGCGGTAAACTAGGCTTGAGCCTCTCGAAATGCCAAGCTTGGTCAATCGGAAATGTCAGGCGAGTTCGCGAAGTTTAGATGTGCTTGCCTAGAAAACAAGGCGACAGACTTTGATAAACGACGGATGTTATCCTTAATTGAAAGTTGCAGCCAGCAGCATTGAATATTACACGAATGACGTCCTACCCTGTACCCTCTCGAGCAAAAGTTTCGAGATCGCAGGCAGCAAGAGTGTTTTGTCTCGCAGAATCGACATGCAGGCTAAAGCCAAGAGGGGTGCAGACCACGTGCGCGTGTTCGATTAATGCATTGCATTGAAATAATCTGACGTTCCGCGTCTATGCTAGATGAAATCTTACTTTAAAGTTTGCCGATTGTCATTGTCTCTAAACTTACGCTCGCAAGCGTGCGATTACGCTAAGCATTATCCGCTGCATTAACTACTTCAGTTGTTCCTTGCAAGAGCATTTGAAGCTGCGTCTCGCAGAGTCGCTCGTTGTCGTAGGCATGCAGTAGTGGAAGGCGCACATTGTAGCTTAACAATGTTTGATTTCAACCAAGCTTTAAATTTGACTGCATGTAATACTTGCTTCTTGTCGCAACGGCAAAATAAGCGTGGGCGACATTTCACTCAATAATGCGATACTGCAACCAAGAAGTTGAGCGAAATGTCTGCGCTGTCAATATGAAGGCGGCTACAAACGGCAAGGCACTGATTGGTGCCCTTACAGAATTCGTCTTTTATTTGTATTCGTGTGAATGCGTGATGTGCGCACACCCCAGCAGTCCAGCACACCGGCGCCGAGAAATTAGGGTACCTACCGATGTCCTCTGGGAGGCACAAGAGTGAGAAATAAGGAACACAGAACTGTGCAAAAATATTTGTTTCTGGTTTGTAACAGATATGTTCACGATGGGGGGTGATGAACGCGATGTACATGCGTATTTGTAACTTTCAAGACCGCGTTGATGCTAAATCCCGTAGGCTTAACACAAGGGGTAAGACACACAAGCCTGGGGATCTTTTCCTTTTCCACTCTCGGTCAATACAGGCTGCGCTATACTAAAGCAGGTAGAGGGTTTAACATATTGATCTGTTTCAATTTCCATGTTTCTATATCGCGCGAAACACGGTGCATGCGTATGCCACACTATACAATATGCACCGAAGATCTATCGATGCGTACACCTTTCAGAGTGTTTTGTATGGCTTGCACGCAAGTTGCCGAGGTTTTACTTTTTGGCCTATACAGCGAGCATGAGCTGAAAACAGCTGATCTTCGAGCCGTTTCTTGTTGGGGTCACCTATATTCTGGTTTGCTTATTTCATGAGCGACTAACACTTAATATAAAATTTGTTATTCATAGCTGTTGCTTCGCCCATTATCTGGGAATATCTGGTTTCAAAGCAACCTAGCAGCCCTTCAACAGTTGTGTAAGAGGTCAACTATGCTTTACTGGAATGATGCAATAGCGATAATGAAGACAGAGCGTCGCCGTTAGACAGGTTTATTTATGCAAGGTTTCTTTTAAACCGGTTTCGCATTGCCTTATGGCAGCGCTTTCATATCTTTCAAAAACGACCAGCCCACTAGTGCACTAGAAGAGAGACAGAAAAGAACAAGATAAGTGAACGGCAGGGAGGATACCCACAATTGAGCCGCTGGCTATTGCTGCTCTGAGAGAAGGTTAAAAAGGAGGGATAAATTAAGAGAAGAGGAACTCCGCTGTGGATATCGCGTACGGAGTAACAGTTTTCTGTTCTATATGCAGGAAAAATAAATTGAGTGAGATATACATATAACGTCGGGTACCTCTCGTAAATGACAGTGAAAGAGCACCTACTTCGTATGGCAGACCCCCTTAATAAATCCGAGGACATCTAAGAATAATTTATGAGTTATGAATGCGAAGGCATTAATGTCGAAACGAATTCCTTCGAATTATGAACTCCTCGTGGCCAAGCAACGCGTTGAGACGGTTGGCCGATTTCGCCCACTGGTTAAGACACCCGGCGTCTGAGCGTGAGGTCGTAGATTCGAAACTCACTTCCGCCAACGTGTTAACTTTCGAATTCACTGTGCACTTTATACGTTCGTTTCTTTAGGGCGATAACCGAAGCGAAGTTAGAACGCAGGCGAGAGCTTGCGCAGACAACGAACGCGGGGACAACACAGGCTTCCGAGAGCGAGAATGACGTGGCGTCGCGGCCATGCCCTCTCCACTCACGCAACACCTGGCGTGCCAGCTGCACCATCGAGGCATGCGCATGGCCTGGCGTCGCAGGCAACGGGTATTTAGTTCTCGTTTCGCGTCTACAGACGCTGGCTTTCTCGCTCGAAATGCCATTTGATTCTTTCTCATCGAAAAAGAAAGTGCTGTTTTATTGCTCACTTCTCAAGATATGACCACATATTTTTTGCCCGAGTCCACATTCGTTAAAACGTCGTCATTACCTCTTGCGACAATACTGCAGCGTTGCCATTAGCACTAATTATTCGGAGTTCTTATTCACCGTAAGCTGCACAATGGGCGCGTAGGGAGAGGCGAGCAAAATACTGAAAATGGGGTCCTTCGCTTCTCGGGAAAAGCCGCCGGACAGCTCTCGAGTGCTTCGTGTTTTCTTGTCAGGTTTCTACACCGTAAAAGAAATGCATTAAAGCTGTGGCGTGTGCTTTACTTTCCGGGTGTCAGTCTGGCAATGATTTTAGTGTTCCGATTCTTGTGCACAGGATAACGGAAAAGGAAATCAGCGAAATATTTTGGTGCCTTTTGCTAATTGCTGTTTTGATTTCATGGCATTAATCGCATTATCGAAGCATTACTGTCCTTCTTTTTTTTGTGCTTAGCCGTGAACTGCCAATACAGAAAAATAACGCTGCGATGTATAATATCATCCCAATACACAAAACCAACGTAAAAGAAATTCTACAGAGAAATTTCGTCAAAGGACAAGATAGATACAGGGCGAAACAGAAGAGAAAGAGCAGGGAGGTTTACCAGAAGGGAAAATCGTGTTTGCAACGCCGCACTAGGATTAAAAACAACATTAGGTGCAGCATGCGGGAAGAGAAGTGGAAGGGGCAATATAAATATGAATAGATTAGGAATTAATCTATTCATACGGCCTAATTCTGAATACCGTTTTGTCGTTGCATCGCTATTTGATACGCGGTGAAATGTGATTGCGCGTCGACACGTTATTGGTAATCTGGCTGCTGCCGCGCATGGTGCAGCCGCGCGATCCATATACCTTGAAAGCGATCTGCAATGCAGGCTGAGTCTCGGCGTCTAGACGCAGCGAGGGCCGATAGCTTCGCGTGCGCTATAGCACGCATACGCTTGCGCTTCACCCGGGTTCAGTAAGGGAAACATCATTAACTATTTTTTCTTGGTTCTCCGAAAGACCCATTGAACTACACTGAAACTCTACAATATTACAGAGATAACAGGAGACACTTCCATCCACCACATAATTCCCTTAAATCCCGGAATACATGGAGCGAATAACCGGCGTCCGAGCGACGAACTTCCTTGGGCGGCGAACGCCCGACGGCCTGCGTCCAAAAATTTGACGGCCGCCGCCGACCTGTCTGTCCAAATATTTTCGTCGGGCCGCCGGAAGCGCCGAGCGCGCAGCGGCGGACGACAGCCAAGCGGGAGGCGCTAGTTCCGGTCGCTGGGCATGCTGGTCTTTCGCGCGCGGCCTTTTCTCGTCTTCTGCAACCACCTTGGTGTCTGCGCTAGTGTTGGTGTATTTTTCAGTTATAAAAGCGGTATATGCCACTTTAAAAAGCGCTTATATTTGTTTCATCGTTTACCACAACGCGTATGCTAAGTCTGATAACACTGGCGCCAACACGGGGAACTCGCGGCGGCGTCCGCCCGCTGTTCGCCTCATGTATTGCTATGCAGCGCATCTTCGACGTCTTGCCGCCGCGCCCCTGTTCGCCACGCCGCGTTCGCCGTGACAATTCGCTCCATGTAGCCCGCGCTTAACCAAGCAGATGCCGTCGCGTGGCGACAGCTTCAAGCTTACTAATTTCCCTGCCTCTTTTATCTTCATTTCTTCCACCCCACACAATATGCCTCACACTGTCCATATTGTGGAGCAATGCCCACAGTATATCGTTGCACCTGGCAGTGCCCACACCCTCCGGGTTACTCCCCTATTCCTTTACCTTCCTCCTGGGAGACTGCGTTGACCAGCTCAGACGCGCAAGAGCAGCGACGGCTGATCCGGCGGGCGCGCGGAGTGGCGCGAGCAAATGGGGCCCTGAACTAAGGGCTCCACCCTGCGAGGAAGTCCCCCCATTTCATTAAAAATAAATGTTTTTCTCTCTCTCTCTCTCCGTGAACAAATCACAATGCTGAAATAGGAGAATAGCTTATACCTACAGTTGGGTAGGTATAGGATGATCGACAAGGTTTGTGGTGGAAAAAGGAAGAAGAAACGAAACTCTATTTCTCACGTGCTCGTGTCTGCCCACTCGTCTTATTTTCCACCTTATTAATTCCCGTTGATGCAATTATTAGACACAAACTGATGCCTAACCTGAAATTGACAACCTTTTTTTTAGTGCCATAGACGACGCTCAGAGAATGAGCGCGTTCCCCGACACGCATGCACGAGACGCCGCACCAGGATGTGTACACGCTGAAGTATGGAAGCGCGGAAGTAAACAGGCGAATGCGTTCTCCGGTGCACTCTGGCGATGCCCGACAACATGAGGTGTGTGTATTCAGCGAAATCCGCGTCTTTCCCATTCTTTTTTTTCTTCTTTTCTTTCGAGCACACGCTACTCCGTTTGATCCCTTTTCCCTTCCACATTGTGTTTTAATGAAAGGATACACTTTTATTTGTCTTATGGTATCCGTGTTGCGCAAGACGAACATTCGGAAATTGAAGTTGGGAAAAAGGTAAGCAAGAGAAAACAAAGTCTGCCGTGAAAACGGACGGCAAAAAGATATTAAGCGACAAAGTATCTCAATATATATAAGTTGTATAGTAATAACAGACCAGCGCAAGCAAGGGTGAAAGAGCAGGTGTTCAGTTTCCCAGGAAAACCTGTCCCAGAGTTCAAGCGCTTCTTTTTTTTTTCAGATAGCTACTTATTCTCAGCCAGAATTTCAAATTACATATAAAAACCGAGCACGCACTAGCAATGGTCATGTAGGCACGCTATAATCCAAGGGATTCTGAAACCAGAATATTTTCACAACAGTGATGACAAAAAAAAAAAAAAAAGAAAGAACGTTATATGTCCTTGGTCGTGATTCCTCAACACGCGAACAATGCATCCTATTGAAATTCAGTGGAGGTATTGAAGCGCACAAACATCACACGTCCATTATTTTTTTTTTCGTTTGGAAAAGAGTACGAGCACTCTCGTTCTTTTCTGTGATAACGTATAATCCGATATTTAAATATGCTCTCTTTAAACGCCAACTCATATCCGAACGTGCTTTTCTTTTGTTTTGTTTTTTACAGCTTAGCTGTTTACGGCTAGGGTTCCGTCCGCCTTCGTGTCCGTTAACAAATCTGTGTGAGCAAGAAGTACCATGATCAAGAAATGGCTCATGCCACTATCGCGCATTCGTCATCGTCTTCCACAGATGGCTCCGCTGACGCTCATCATGCCAGCGTTACTATACTGCTCCTATGAGCAGTATGGTAACGCAAAAAGAGCAATGGTTCTAGGACAATTGCTCTTTTTACTTTACCTAAATGATATTACTACTGCTGTTCATTCGAGTGTGCAAATTAGGTTGCTTGCGGACGACTGTGTGCTTTTTAGAGGAATAACTTCAACAACTGATCAAATTGATTTAAATACTTCTCTCGCTGGCATTATTGATTGGCGCAGAATGTGGGGAATGCGCTTTAATGCTAAAAAGACGCTCTTTCCTCGCTTCACTCGTCAGAAAACTCCACTAACCTTTAGTTAAACGTTAACCTTTGCAGGAAGAAACAAAATATAAGTATTGGGGTGTCGCAATTACGAACAATTTATCATGGAATTTACACATTGATAATATCTGCTCTTCGGCCTTTGCGTAAATTATATTTTTTTGCGACATCGACTTAAAAATTCCCCGCCTAACGAAAGACTACTTGCTTATTATTCATTAATTAGACCGAAATTGTAATATGCATGTGTTGTTTGGGACCCGTTTACTCAACAAAATATTAAATGTCTCGAAAGCGTACAAAAGGAAGCTGTGCGATTCATATATTCAAAATTCTCTCGATATGACTCCCCCTCGCCAATAATGCGTGATAACGGCATCGAAATCCTTGAGCAGCGAAGGGAAAACTTAAGAATTTGATTGCTTTCCATGCTTTTTAATGGAAATTTATCAAATAATCCTGCATCCTTTCTGTCTACTTCAACGTATAGGCTTACCCCACACCATCATCCGAATTCACTAACTCCTTATTTTCCACGGACGGATGCATTGAAGTATTCTTCTTTCCCCGAACTAGGAACTCATTGTTGCCTGTCTCAATTGATTGATGCATTGTATCACTGTTGTGCCTTACCACAATGCTTGATTGATTGATGCATTGTATTATTGTTGTGTTTTACCACCCTGCTTGGACCTGAATTAGGTCTGCAGTATGAAATAAATAAAAAGAAAGCGTTCACTCAGCCCAGACTTCTTCAAAGAGTGGAGGCGCTCTGTTGACTATGTGTACATATGACGATCGAGTCCCTAATACGAATATTCTTTTTCTTCTGTGAAAGCTCTGTCTTTCAGTCGGCCTAAAGTGGCAGTTGAAATCATTCTTTCTTTATGAAAAGAATGGTAGCCAATAAAGATATTTACCATGGCCTCGTCGCAAACGCTCGTTTATATTTTCAGAGAAGAGGACTTCACAGACGAGAAATAATTTTTTAGCGCACGTTTACTGGAAAAGTGCCAATTTGTATCCAGTAGTTCACGTATAGCAGAAGTGGGAGTGGCCTTGTCATATTTGCATAACTCAAAGATGACTATTTCATCGCAAAGAACCTCTCCGGTTCCGCTGCAGAAAGAACCATGCGTATTATTCCTCTCAGTGAATCATGTCATAGGAGTAAATAGCTAAACATGACCGATTTACGTATAAAGAAAAGGACCTGCAGTTAATCTCCCGGCATTATTTTAGATCATCAATCACATAGTTCTAACCTGGTTCTATCGAGCAAACTGTAGTCAATTATAGCATGCGCGCCACAAATTACAGGACAGCTTACCATCTACACCATACACAAAGCGCACGAAGGGCTATGACCTATTACAAAATCTAATTTAATAATTTTAACGTTAGCGCTTTACTACGTAAAACGCTTTTGTACATTTATAGGCTGCCTGCAGTTAGGATAGGCTCATCCGTTACGAACCCAGACCACCAGCCCCCAGATATCTGCCTCCAAAGAAAAAAAACAAAACAAAATTGTTCTTCCGCAAAACATTCTTCGTCCCAGTGAAAGTGTATGAAAGCAGAGAGAAAGTACTTTTAGGGAAAACCGTGCCACCAACGTTAACTTATGTTGCCCTAATGGTGGCCGTGTATACATAGAGATTGGTTCTGTTGAGAAAACACTCTGGCTGTTTCGAGTTCAAAAATGGTTTTGCTTCTAGCGCTATTAGCTGGAAAGAAGATAGCTGGCTATCTGCCGCAAGCAAGCTTTAAAAAATCTTGAAAGCGTTTGTTGAAACACCCGGTATAGAGATATGTGCCAATGCATCTCAAACCTCCGTTGGCGTGTTTCGCAGGTCACGGTATTTCACGTAGTATATATATATATATATATATATATATATATATATATATATATATATATATATATATATATATAATTTTATTGACATCATATTGTAGGCGCTGCTTAGATATAAGTATAAAATTTCGGACAAGCTTTAGTTAAGGTCTCCGAAAAACCAGAACTACACTTTTTAATTACCAAATAGTTATTGCAGTACTGACCTAACAGCGCTCCCGAGCAATCACGGTATACCACTCGGTAATATGGCTTCATAATGGTAATGGAAAGCGTCCGTCCGAGAGTTTTCATTGGAAAGAAAGCACGGAGGCTCTAAGGTAAAGCTCGTGCGGTACAGAAACGCAGAACGGGGGGAGGGGTCTGTACGTGAGGCTGATTATAAACGACGCAGCCAGGAGACCTATCGACAACGATAACGGCGGTGGAAAGCCACTGGGCATGACGCCTCGCGGGGCCGTTTGTCACACGTCGCCTAATATCACTGAGCTGTCCGGCCGGAAAGGAATGAAAACAAGGAAACAAAGAAAACGCGTGGCAGTAATGTCGTGCACGTAGTTGTCCCGTGTCTAACCAAAGCAACGGGCATGGCGCATGAAATAAAGAATGCTCAGCGCGAAGTCCGCCTTGAAGATAATAAATGGAAAGTTGGGTGGACCTCATCTTTATTTCATGACGTTTTAGACAAGCTGGTTTACCTCAGGCACCTGGATGACCAAAAGATTGAAAAAAGAAAGATCGAAAAATGAAGATAATGCCGGCGCCGAACGTCTGAGAAGGATTGCGAGCAGCTGGCAATCTCATGTGAGCGTCGGACGAAAGGGTTTCCGAGTAAACTTGGGCGAAACATAAATTTAACCGAAAAAGTTGCGATGTTACGTACCGGCAGGAAAGGTATTAGTGAAGAAGTCAATAATACGGGAGTAATAGCCTTTGTTGCCTCGCGACTAGTCTTCTCGGAGGTGTGAGCCAAGCTGACGGCTTAGCCCGGCCTCATTAAAGAGAGAGGACAGTTAACTTTATTAATAAATGACCCTTTTGTTCTAGCCATCAGCGCTCATATCACTTCATGTGGTGCTTTGTGGTCGGAAAGTTTCCTAGGTGAGCACATTGTGTTGGTAAGTCCTCATTATACAGGAGTAAAGGGAAATGTAGGAGCATGAATAATGAAGGTGGGCGATTTAGGAAAAAGGCCACAGTGTTTCTAGGACGGGAGAATGACCCCAAGGCAATACTTTACTGACATCGCCAATTAGGCGAGCTAGATGACAGACAACGAAAATATATTGGTTCATTGTGCATGCCGGAATTGCTCAGGTGCTCCGAAATGACCCTTACCTATGATCAGATATTAATCGAAAGATGGAACAATAGGACCGGAAGGAAAATAATGGTGGCGTTTTAGGTTAAGAAAGCGGGGGACAGGTGAATTGGAACTTGCACTTTTCCCAGCTAGGGGGAAACAAAAGGCTTTGTCGATGGTAAGTTTCAGAGTTGTTCTTCCACGTGTTTTGGCTTGTTAGTTTGCTTTCCGTGCTGAGTTTAGTTTTTACATGTATATCTCATTTTGAAAACAGCCTTTTTTTCTCCTTTAAATGCATGTAAATGTTTTCATCGTTTAGTTTATTGCTTTCACTTCTTGGTTATTCTTTTATTATTGCTGTTCGAGAACTTTCTTTTGTTTATTTACGCCTTGACTAAATGTGCTGTTTTTTAATTCCCTCCCAATAGATCATAAGATTATATTTTTCACGGAGGCACAATGCAAGTGTGGGCGCGTGGCGCTTTGATAAGAAGCTACTGCCTGATCATATATGATCATATATTAAACAAGTTTTGCTAGCTTAAAATAAACTCTGGCCAGAATACCATGCCCGCGCTTTACTTTATGCATTTGCGATCCATCGCTGTTAGCAGTGCAGTTTAACGATATGTGGCTGTTCAGTGACGCTTCTCGCGTTAGCAGCCTAACAGATGTTTCTGTTTATCTAGTAGAGGACCCTTTGAAAACTGTAGATTGGGTGAAATATAGTTATTGAAGTGAATCCTGGGGGTTTTACGTTTCAAAACCACGATTTGATTATTAGGTGCTCCGTAGTGGCAAACTCCAGCTCAATTTTGACCACCAATGGATCTTTAACGTAGCCCCAATGCAAGGGACACAGGCGTTTTTGCATTTCGCCCCCACTGAAATGTGGCCACCGCAGCTGGCATTTGATCCCCCGACCTCGTGCTTAGCAGCGCACACCATGGCTGCTTAGCCACCGCGGCGGGTGAAATAAAGTTATGACGCTACCCCTAATAACTAATGGCTGCAACTTGGAAAAGCACGCAGTGGGATGGACTTTCTCAAATTTATTGGACGAAATGACCAAAAAAGCGATATGCGGTGAGATGGGGCAAATTATATATAATACACAGATGAGTAGTCTTTTGATTGATGAAAAATTATTTTAACGTCACTCCCCCCCCCCCCCCACTTTTTTTTGTCTGCTTGTCGTAGACATATATCGGTCTCGTGAGGCAAAAAGACGCATTTTAACGCAATAGAGTGAAGGGCCCCATGTCGCAGAAAATAAGGCAGCGGCGTCCCGCACCCAGCGTCGACCGGCTGTTCGGC
This sequence comes from Dermacentor variabilis, assembly GCF_050947875.1. Classification (NCBI taxonomy): domain Eukaryota; kingdom Metazoa; phylum Arthropoda; class Arachnida; order Ixodida; family Ixodidae; genus Dermacentor; species Dermacentor variabilis. The sequence goes on along the minus strand of NC_134571.1, from coordinate 87,470,337 downwards.
AAAAATCGTACCGAACCACGCATACCCAACCACGCAGGCCCTTCGTGCAGCGCAAAAATGTTGCTGAACTAATTGAATTTCTCGAAGTAAAATGCGTCAGAAAAATCGTAAACATACTACTTACACATAACCTACAGACATGACAGTGTCGGATTGGAATTGAAATATACGAGAAAACGTATATTTCAATATACGGTCTGTTACGCGGGAACTCATACACAAACCCCTTTTCCAGCGTTTCTACCATACATAGACTAACCCCAGCGTCTGGTACTTGCGCGCACCAGCGAACGCAAATCTTGGAGGCCACGGAGCCGTGTGCCCAGTTCGTTGCAATGCCTCCAGATGGCGTACGCCTCCAATCCACCTCCCCGTTCCAAAGGGAACGCTCATAACATCCATCCATCCATCGGAAAAAGAACTAGGAAGCTAACCAACAAGTATGCGGCCTGTGAGATGGGCAACGCAGCAACAAAGAACGTCAAGCGGAAAGTAACAGAGGCTGCAATAATCTCATGGGTGTCGGCAATGGAAAAGAAACCTGCCATGAGTAACTGCTTAAGAGGAAAAACGAAATCAGGAAACAATTTATGATAACTCAAAGGAAAGCGCATTACTTTTCGAAGTGAGATCGGGATGCCTTAGAACAGGCACTTATAAAGCGAGATATAAGAAGGAAGCAGAAGCATGTGCTTGGCTGAGGTGAACCTAGGGAAACGATGGAGCATGTTTTATTAGTGTGTGAAGACGTCTGCCCAGCGGTCGATTTAGGCACCACTGACCTCCTTGAAGCCCTTGGGTTCAGCGGGAGCAGTGGAAAAGTAAACATGCCCGCAATAGGGATTAGTAAGAGGCGACTGGAGGATTGGTGGAATAAAAGTAGGGAAATGACAAAAAAACGGAGATATACAAATGCAAAGTTCGCAATATGGGGTCAGAAAATTTGGTCGTAGGAGTTCATTGTGTTTTTTTTTTTTAACCTAGGTAGGAGATTAGGCAGCATAATAGCAACAGCTTGGTGGCGCAACCCACCGCCCCGTTCCAAAGGGGATGCTCATAACATCCATCCATCCTTCCATCCATCGCGATTGGTGGAAGATAAGTACGGAAACGACAAAAAACGGAGATGTACAAAGTGAAAGTTCAAAATAGGGGGTCAGAAAATTTGGTTCTGGGAGTTCACCGCGTTTTTTTTTTTTATCCTAGGTAGGACATTAGGTAGTATAATAGCAAGAGCTTGGTGGCGCAACGCACCGCCCCTTTCCAAAGGGGATGCTCATAACATGCATCCATCTGTCGTGGCCGAGCCATCATCGTCACTCCAGCTTGGTCATCCGGCTCTCGTCATGCCGTCGTTATCACGGTATCATCGTCATATAGGTTTCGTGATGGAGTAATCGTGATGCCATTGTAATCATATATCCATTGTCTTCTCATTGTCCTCGTGTGGTTGCCATGCCATCGTCGGCATGCATTTGTCGCCACACCGTAGTTGGATTCCATCGTAGTCGTTCCTGCGCCATGATCGCAACTGTGACATCCGACTCTCGTCAAGCGTCGTCGTCATACCATCGTCGTCATGTCATTGTCGTCACGCTCTTGTTTAACCATCTTCATCACTTCACTATTGCCATCCCATTCTCGTCATACGACATTCGTCTATACATCAACGTCGTTTCATGTTCGTGATTATATCGTCATCTTGCTGTCATCATTAAATCGTGATTATAATATGTCATCGTGGTCTTGCCATCCTCGTCTTTGCGTCGTCGTCATACAGGCTCTATCATGCATCCGTCCCAATGTCGTCTCGGACGCGCCATCGTCGTCATTCCCTCTTCTTCCGGTTGTCGTCATAAGGTTGTCGTCGCCCCACTGCCATCATGCAGTCGTTATCTCATTTTCCTCATGTGGCCGTTGACACGTTGGCGTGACAACGGCCACCAATCTCCTCCTCATTCTCGTTATGTCGTCGTCGTTATACAACTTTATCGTTCCATCGATAGCATTCCTTCATCGTCATTCCATCGTCACCGCGTCGACGTCATACAGTCATCATCATATCTCCATTCTTATGGGTGACTTTGGCAAGTTAGCGTCATAGCAAATTGGGAAGACATCAGAGTAGGAGGTACATAGCCGAAGCAACGAAAGTCCTAAGATACCACTGCATGTTTTAAATAAACGTGGCCTCAGGGACATGGTCTGTACATTGCTCGATTACTATTCGCATTACCTTCGACAGTCATCGTGATATGATTTCTGCCTTAGCTTTCTTGGTTTACAAAAAAAAAAATAAGTGCTGGCTGTGCACCGCAGGTCTGTTTATTCGTGCAATTTTGTTAGGATTAGAGAGTACCAGAAAAAAAATCCCGCTTTTGATTTCAAACCTTTTAAGGAGACACCTTAGAAGCACGGAAGAATACATATGCTATATGCACCGATTCGCTGCGTGCGTGTAAATGCAAATTACAAGTGGCTTGCAAGTGTTTTCGTTTTATTTCGTCAAGGCTGGTTCCGACTTTGAAGACACGAAGAAAAACAAAGGAAAACTCTATGCTTCCTCGCACACGACCAATCGCAGGGGGAAGAAACGTCGCAAGAAATAAATAAATAAATAAATAAATAAATAAATAAATAAATAAATGTGCGCCCGCTTGAGCTGCCATGGGAAGATTTTTAAATAATATGTATTTTGGCTAGTGTCCATAGAAAAAAAGAAGAACGATTAGAAACGGACCAGAACGCGCCGGATGTGTGGCTCTTCCAAACAATCGCGATAACCCTAGTCGACGTTGCGCCGGAAGCTCCAGCCCGCAGACTCATTAGCTTCAAATGACGTGCTATTAGTTTTGAGAGAAAATGCAAACAAAGGTCGTTTTAGTGCGAGCATACGCTAATGCGTTTGCCGCTCGCTGCGCGCCTGTGCGCATACCAGCTTGATGCCATCTGCGAGCAAAGGCGAAAGAGTGAAGGCTAAGCGCAGAACGCGCGTCTGGCGGATGCTCAGTCGCGTATGTATACCGCTGCCCGACCGACGTGCAGAGAATAATCGTCCGAGCATTTGCTCGGTAACGCCGTGTATTCTCGTTTGAGTTTCCGCCTGTAATTTCCGCAGACGTATCAGGAAAGCGGGCTCGGCCACTCCTTAACAAACGAGATGCGAAGGATGAAGCTACCGCTCGGCCTTAAGCGGACAGGCCGCACGTAATGGTCGCGAAAGGAATCAAGAAGCGCGGCCGATTAAAAGATATGAATTGTGGCCGCAGAAAAGGATGTAATGGGAAGAAGAAATGCGGCCTTTAAGACGGAAGAAATCGGGAGCGGATTAAATGAGGTTGCAAGAGAACATGCGACGAAGTTTGGAAACTGGGGGGAGGGAGGCACGAAGCATTCAGCCGATTCATCCAATGCCTGTCTTGGCCTTCTGCTTAGCATCTTCCTCTGCAATAAGCGTGTTTCTCCCTCAACCCTCGCGGCTACATGTGCGAAGCATGATCGCCGTCACCGAAAGGAAAACATGTATGACTACATGCAGAAAGGCGAAACTGTAACAAACACATAAAAATGGAATAATCGCGCAAATATTTTCTTCTTCTTAGCGAAACAAACAAGATGCGACCTAGTTTTACTTCGCCAATTCGTATTCGCTTTCCAAATTGCGTGGCTTGACTTCTTTTCTAAGTAAAGTTAAGGAGAACTATAATGTCATGCTTCAATAGGTTAACCTCCTATTGACGGATGTTGGCTGCAAGCAACATACAAGAAATTTTCTTTTTCTTGCTGAATTTCGGTACTGACTACGAACTACGAAATTTCTGTCTAACTGTATTCTACCAACACTGAACGACAGCTCAGAAGTGTGATTTGTTGGTTCAGAGCCGGAATAAAGGACGAGGAGGCAGAATTGTGGCACGCCTACTCGCGTTGTTTTCAAAACGCGTGCAGCGAAAACAGACCGATGTAAGGTCTCCGCTTGTAGTGGTGTCACACACGTTGTGCAAAGTAGAGAGAGAGAGAGAGGAAAGGCAGGGAGGTTAACCAGAGGCGAGTTTCTGGTTTCATTTCATTTCATTTATTATCGCCTTGAAGGCCCGAAGGCCTTACACAGGGGGGGGGGGGGGGGGGTAGGAGGGGGGCATACAAACACTTGTAACAGTGGTTACGTACAAAACAACAACAAAAAAACATTCCTGATTTTGTATGGCATTAAACAACCAAAAAAATTACGAATTTAAAGAAGCAACATGGCAATACATTCGCAAAAAGAAAAGTAGGTGCAAGGGTTAACAAGGTAGACTATTCCGAGTGGTTTATGATGGTTTCACGAACGATGTACACTGGGAACCGAAATTTATTCAAAGTGATTTGTTAGGTATTCGCGCATTTTTTTGCGGTCAGTACAGGTAACGAAGTTGTCAGGGAGCGCATTCCAATAAAAGATTGCATCAGGAAAGAAGGAAGTGGTCATGGCAGATGAGCGGCCGGGTAAACGTGCTATGGCAGAGCTGTGACTTATGCGAGAGGAAGTTTGCAATGGGGGGGGGGGGGGGGGGGTTTAATAAGGTGGTGCCTTGATCGTGGATTCTTAAAAAAGGAGTGCAACAAACGAAGACGTGGTATGATGTGGCGTGACTTCGGTGTTGGTAGACCTATCGTTTGCTTCAAGGAAGTGGCACTAGTGTACCGTGAATAATGTGAAGTGATGAAGCGGGTGGCTCGGTTTTGAACGGATTCCAATCGTGCGGCCCGCACTGTACCTCAATACACCCATACGACTAGAGCTGCCTGTAAACGTTCCAAATGAAGCCTAAGTGATTTGGGGGGGCGTCCACTTCCAGTTTTCTGCATGGTGTTTCCCTCCTATTGCAGAAAAGGTTTCCGCAATATGTTTATTTTACGTTGCGTATGCTTATTCTCGGTATGTTTTGCACATTTATAGAGACATTTATATTTTTTTGCGGCATATGTTACAGACCAGCGAGTTTTAAACCAGAAGAACCGCCATGGTCGAAAATTTATTATCGTGGCCGGGGCAAGCATATATAATGACAAGAGCTCTGCCGCCTTCGTGGCTGAGCTTGTGGGCTCAGAGACTTCGCACTATGTATTTCCATATGCTCATTTTTGGCCTGCACGTTAAGCGCATTGGTCCATTCATATGTTATTATGTTTCTTGCTGCTCTCTGTTTTTTTCTCTTGTTCACTCGTAAATTAAAGCCCCGTTGCTGTTTCTCTCATCCTCTTCTTTATTGAGGCCCCGCCGATACCGCTTGATGAGATTAAGAAAAGAGAATCTTCGCCATTTTTCATGGGTTGTTTCCTTACAATCTCTGGGAAGCTAAAGAGAACGCGGCAGTTAGCTTTTTCTTGACTCTTTTCTGGCTGCAGTGTAAACGGTCACAAAGTTAAAGGGCGAAAAAATGAGGTTGGGGGGAGGGGGAGGCGGGAGCTGCATGTTCTGCGGTTTGTTGACTTTATTTTCCGTTTCACTTTTGGATTTCTTATTTGACTAGATTTCTTTTCAGTCGTCGCGTGGTGCGAATCTTGTAATGCGATGTAGACATGCATATTCAGACGAGGCGCCAGCTAAATTTTAATGCGATTTGCACGCTTATGGCCTTGCGGTGCGCTCGATGCGGGTGTGTGTGGAGAAACGCGCGGGCTCGTATAATGCCGTCGCAAGGCCGTCCTTCCCGCCCACTTTCACTTCCTTCCGCGAGGCAGTTGTGGACTGACGGTACATTTGTCTTTGAGTTATTCTTCAGAGCGTGGCGGTCGGTTTGAGAAAGAGAGGTCATTTCTGGAATAATCGTGCGTGAAAGTGGCGGCAGAATGGTGTTGTAATGACGCGACACGATCGAAGCTTTATAATAGACGAATACGCAGAATGATGGATTTTCGCGACATGTGCTCCACCGAACCCCTAAGAAAAAAAAAGAAGATATAGGGCACATATGCAGGACTCCAAGCAGTTAGACATAAGCGACAATACAAAGTTGTTACGGTGTAGCTGTAGGAATGAAAAATGCGCGATTAAGCCCGTGGATATCTGCGGTGATTCGGTTTAGGTTTATGCGTTTATAGGCTTTCCATAGTTGCTATGAAACGTGATGCAATCCCTGCATAGAAACGGTAGAACCACAGACGCCGCAGGCTCCGCCTCCTCCTGCTACTGCGTTAAAAGTGGGATCGCCAGTGTGCGAAACCAATGCGCTTTTGACTAGATTGGTATATTCCAAAATAGAAAGAAGCAGATACTACTACTATATAACTCCAGCTTTAAACATTATTTTCTTCTTGATGAGACACACGAGCTTTTTATTCTTTTATGCGTATAGCCCTTCTCAGCTTCCACTGTTTCTTTCACTTTTCGTTTTTTGGATCGCTCAGGCTTCAATATAGCTGCAATATCCACCATCCTAATATCCCGCTTACTCGCGGGCCTGAGAAATATGTTGGGGACATGCAGCTATGCACGCCTTCTTTGATTTTCTTTATGTCGATTAACGTTACTATGTTCATTATTTTTTCATTTCTGTCTTTTGTCTTTCTTTCGCTCGCTACATGCAGAGTAGCAAACCGTAATCCTTTCTGGTTAAAATTCCTGCCTTTTATCTTTGTCTTGTCGCGCTTTTAATCCACGCCACAGAGCTTCATCAAACCCAGGTTATACCTCTTACGCTGCGTTGTCACACCCATTTCTCCGGTACTTATAGCAGTGAACGAGCCATCTTTACCAAAAAGTGAGTCAAAAAAATGTTTCAGCTATCCTTTCATCGAAAGCTGGCGATCTCATGTTGCTTACGCCGCCTTATCTTTAGCGTGTGGAGGAAAAGCGCTTTTGCCAGTCAATAACTGTGGAGCATGTCTCAGTCGTAACTGCCGAGGGTTGCACTAGTCCCTGAACCTTTATCGTGTCACTAATGTACGTGAGACATTTTACAACCTATATAATGTTTAGTAAAATATTTTATTGGTGATCGCCATAGCGGCTGATATATACGACGCAGTTTCTAGTTCTCATTTTGCTGGCGTTATTGCTGAATGATTATCCAGAAGAAAAGTAGATACCTTAGCCATACATTCATAACCCAATAAAGATTTGACATTACAATATGCACGGACAATAACCAAAGCATTCATTCATAATCGGATTGAACCATATTGAGCGTTGTTACAATGGAGTCGAGCCAGGTAATCTGTACTTGCGATGACGCCGCTATGGTTAATAAGCCGGCGGTAATCTATCACAAACAGCCTTTTTTAAAAGCACAAAAGTCGATTGAGCCAGCATTCCGGGCGCCGCAGCAAAAAAATGCTTGATAGCGATGGCACACAATAGCTCCAATGCAGCTGAAGTGTTGAAAATGGCCAGCAAGAATAAGTCGAAAATTTAGAGGGGGGGGGGAAATAGGAGAATTATACGCGTTTCCAAATTTTCATGCGAAGCAGCGTCATGCACCGGCAATGCAGGGTGCAATATTATGCAGTTGCCGCATCGCCGAGTTCCTATTCTACGATAACTTCAATAAGCCTCAAACAGTCTTGCATTAGGGACGTGCGAAGCTTCAGGAGGGAGAAGGAGGGAGAGAGAAGAGTGGAAATGCGGGGAGGTTAACGAGATGGCACCTCTGGCTTGCTGCCCTGCACTGAGTGAAGGGAATAAATGGGCAAAAAAAAAAGGAAAGAAGAAGTGCACAGAAAGAGCACCACTTGCGCACCCACTTACAGGTGTGCAGTAAGCCGCCAATACTCCAAGAAAGGAGCTTCTCTCCCCCCATCCTTTCCAGGCGTGGGCCTTTTTGCGGTCGCGGCGTCATGACTTCTGTTTTCTGGCAGGAATCACGTTCAGCTGTGCCTTCAAGCACCTTCCTAGGGTCTTGCTGAACAGGGCGCTGGGGAGTAAACTGTATATGCGTCACCTATATGCCGCTGTCTGTCATTGGTACTGCGATTGCGACGACCGCTTTTCCCTTCTTTCCTTTTTTACATCTTTCTTCCCTTTTCCCAAGGCGCTGAGCCGTGCTCCCTGAAAAGCTGCACGAAAATAGGGCTTCTTCCTCTCCCACATTCAGGTCGAAGAGACATCTCTATGAAAGCTCGCAGAGACCTCTCGACTTGAGGTACTTTCGCAACGCCCTCGTTGCTTTCTGTGCTGGCGACACTCTCGACCATCGTCCAAGGATTTTCGCTTCCGAAAGCGGTATGGAGTCCAACCGGCTTTAATGCTTTACGGATAGGGCCGCTCTCGTCGTCGTACCAGGAACAAAGGCACGAAAAATGTTCAGCAGTTCCTTTGCTTCGCAAGAGACGAACATTGGCTTCTCACTTATCCCGATGAGGAACGAGTAAGCCTCCGTGAATGCCACCCCGAGCCAGAGGGTTCACTGCTACGTGACTGTCGATGTTCTACGATTTTAGGTTTCGTTGTATCTTTGTAAGCATAGCGAGGTTTAAGTAATTACTTTGTATGTCCGTTAAGCGGCTTCGTTGGTTTTGTTGTTTTCTTGGTCGTATATAACAGTTGTATTAATTAAAAGGCTATCAAATGTCGTTGCAAAAATCCTTGCCTAGCAAAAACTATTGCAAGGCTAGGTAAGCCTGCAGCAAGCAACACTTCTCCTCCTTCTAAAAATGGGCCTGTCCGGTTCAACAGAGTATTCCAGACTCGGTTGTCTCTTGATAAGT